>NW_017306532.1:1153583-1192707 GCF_000935625.1 Nanorana parkeri
TGCTGATGTGTGCTGGGCATACTATTCCCTCTTAGGTGTTCAGGGCCTCCATAGTGGTTGTCGGGATGGAGAGTGGTGGGATATCTTCCCCTATAAAGAATGAACCCAGAAGTCACCATTTTCATGATGCTGCTGATACCTATCAAGCAACTAAGAATCCCCAAGCTTAAGAGATTAAATGAATCAAAAAGTAACAACCGTTACTTAAGTATCTGTGTTAAGGTGGTCATTCACTAGCTGTTTTTTATCGTTCAGCACTGCAGAATCCCCCGTGTGCTATTGTATCCTGGCAACGGTGGATGTGCACAGCATATTGACACAATATGGCAGAAAAGCAATCCTCTTCAGTGCTGCACTCCTCCTTAGCTGGCCTTTCCATCTTCATCCCAGTCTTCTGCTTTATTGGCTGAGCCCTGATGACATGAGAGCTTGTGCACTGGGCAGTGCATGGGCGTCTTGGTGTAGAGAAAATAAATTGTTGATCGGCAACCAGAAGCCTTTAGTCCTTGTTCACACCTAGGAGTTTTTGAGCAGTTCAAAAACAACAAGAAATCCCATGATTTTCAATGGCCCTGGTTCACACCTGAGCAGAAAAACGCCTAGCAGGAAAGAGCCAGAAGCCTGAAAAGATACAGCAGCTTCTTTGGGCAGTTAAAAGCGCTTTTCCGTCCCATAGACATCATCGGAAATGCCCAAAAACTCGCAACAGAAGCATGCTGCATATTTTCGTGAGCCTTTTTGCGCGTTTATAGGTGCGTTCTTCAATTGACCACAATGGTTTATGAGCTGCCGATCAAAAGGCGTGTCTTCATGTATGCGTGTTAAAGCATGCTACTAACGTGCGTACAAACGTGCAAAAACAGTGCCGCCTAGGTGTGAACCAGGGCTTATGGTATAAGAGACTTAAGCATCTCTGTCTTGTTTCTGTCTTGTAAAGCTTGCTGATCAGCACTTTTTTTTTAATTTCTTCCACTTTAAGGTATTGAGAATACAGAGTTAAGTTAGAGCTTTCTTTTAACAAATGTAAGTTTGTTACGCTTTGATTTTTGAGAAGTGGGAAAAACATAACTAGGATAGCTCTTCTTGTTCTAAATGTTTTTATTTCTGCTTTTCCATCTGAGCCGATTGTTAGCAGAGAACTTGGATGCAATAATTCATAAGAGCATGTTTATCCATTTAAGGCAGTCCTGCTAGTGTCCTGTCTATGCACCTCTATTAAACATGAATATGGATTTGAAGCTTCACTTCTGACTCTTTGATGTTTAATCAAGTCTTGAGCAATTTTTCAACTAAATTACAGTTAGAATTTTACGGAAAACTCCTGGTCCTTTTCCCAGTACATCTAATCTACTGTAAAGGGATTAATTGCAGAGGATTTCTTCCGAAAAGCAAATATAAAACTGTAGAATTTTGAAAGCTATGCTCCAGAGTAAAAGATAAACACACAGCTAAAATTAATATCATGTGAACTGTCTTATCTGTAAAAGGATTTGTAATTTCTGTTCAGGCCATCTTTTGATCCTAGACAAAAAGTCCCCAGCCCTTGATCCACCCCCTTAGATAAAGAATGAGCAGATGGATGTGATATTATTTTTGCTGTCCTTTCCTGTAAGCATGTCATCTGTGTTTAAATTTACAGTATTCTGCAAATGAATCATTTTGTTTGGCTTATTGCTGCCCTCTCTTATCCATGCTGCTTAACCTCCTTAGCGGTATTCCCGAGTGTGGTTCGGGGTTAATTTTCTGTACCATAAGCGGTAACCCCGAGCCACACTCGGGAATACACAGCACGTCTCTTACCGTCTTCCTCGGATGTGTGCGGATGGACGGATGCCAGCATCTGTCTTCCGGGTTCCGTCCCTTGTGAGCGTGCGTGTTGCAGGGGGGCGGAACCGGCGGGAAAGTAAAAAAAAAAACGCAAATCATACCGCCAGGGAGGTTAAAGGACAATTGAACCCTTTAAGCTTTTTTGCATATATCTACTGCTAGCAAGCAGTAGATATATGCAAAAACATAAAAAAAAGTTACCAAATAGGTTTAAACGTACCTGTGTCTCCGTCTCGCGCTCCTGTCTGAAGATTCTCGGGCAGCCGCAAAAGATCATGGGGCGGGCGCATGCGCAGTAGAGACCTTCCACAGGGAGAAGAGGAGAGACACTGGGCACATCAATGCAGGCAGCCCGGCGACGTGCACCCACACAGACACCGTGGGACAGGAAGGCACAGCAGACAGCGCTGGATCAGAGACCGGACACAGTGCTGGAAGGACTCCTGAAAACTCCTGGAAAGAAGCTGATCGGATCAAGAGGCATCATTTAAGGAAATTCCTTACACCAGCATAGGGGGGGAAAGGGGGTTACTTTCATGATACTTTAGCAGAGCATTATAGGAAGCTAAAATCAAGACCGATGATAGTTCTATGTTAAAATGAATTTACTGGTGTTTAATGAAAACATAATTAGCTCTAAGCTCTATTGCAGGCCTTTTTAAAAAAAAAAAAAACGTTTTTGATGGAATCCAGAAGGGATAGAACCCATGTCTGGTCTTTATTGCAGTCTGCGTGTCCATTGGGGATCACAGGATCTGATAAGAAATCTCTCCTTTTGAGACACAAACTGCAACACCACAGTTTTTCCTGTAATAAGGGAAAAGGTTATAACTTCTCTCTGGTTATTGGGGCCTGTGACGATGGGATTTTGTCCACGTCAAATTGCTTCTCTCCTGATACAAGTCAATGGGAATGCGAAAAGCAGCTTAGGGGATCAACTGAAGGTTAAATGGATAGTGTATGAATCTTCAGAGACCTATTTATTCTTCCGGAATCTAAACTTAAAATTGTTTTTGTATGTATTTGGACTTTAATCTAGATTTTTTTCCCGATATTCTTGTAAGTGAAAGTTGGTGTAACCAGTCTTTTTTTACATTTGCTAATGTTTTAAATATCCTTTCTTAAAATTGTTTGTAATATGTGTCCATTGGGCAGCCATATTTGCTGCTTACATGTGCAAGGTGGCCATAATCAATATAATATCTCTGAGGATAATAGTGGGGAGACATCTGCCTATATTGAATCGCAGTGGTACTTGCTGTAGTTTGTCTTGTGGTTTACCTAGGGTCCCATTCACACTATAATGTTGCATTAATCACATCATTCTGTGCAACTAATGCACACTATCACACAAAACGCCTAGCATGTGTTACCGTGCGTAAGGTGCATTGCCATTCAGTTGAATGATACCCAATCACACCTCCTGGTCGTCATATGTTGCGTCGTGTGGTACTGCAATAGCATGCGTTGTGGTGGAAAGAAAGCTTGCACCACTTTTTCCCACTGTAACACGTGTGTGCAGCGCACAGCACCTAAAAGCTATGTTAGAGTATGATTCAAATGAATGGCAATGCACCTAGCGAATGGTAACACAAGCTAGGTGTGATACTGTGTATAAATTGCATAGTATCCTGTGATCATCACATACATGTGGTGTGATTGGATCCAGATAGAAGTGGTGTACCGTAAGTTCATCTGTATCACTCTTTTGAATGCAAAGGGTTGACCTGGTCATTCACATTGTCATTGTCACACCTGAGGCAAGCTGAAAAGGGTCAGATTCTTGTTTTAGCTTAGCACTGAGTTGTCAATTCAGGGATTGCACCTTTATCCTCACCCTGATTTTCTCTCTATGCGGGTCTACAAGATAGATTTTAATGACTGAAAATAATTCATTGTCGAGGTGGCTGAGATTTTATCAGTTAAACTGGGTAGAGTGATGGCATCATACTAGTGGACAGCATCAGATACTCCTGACCAGCTGATCTCACCATGGGAGTTCTGACGACAGTCAATCACCATGGAGATGCTGTTGGCTCTAAACTACAGGTGCTGCCATTTCTGGATGTGAAGCATCAACCCTATTATACAAACTGTGTGTAAAAAGCAATCTTTTCACAGTTTATTGATATTAATATTATTAGAAGCAAAATCTATATTGTAGAGAAAAAGTTAGATTGGTGTGCCACACAATTACTTCTTACATTTTTAACACTGATCTGTTTTATAAGGGTCTGTGGTAAATGCTCTGATCCCATTTCATATCCAACAGAAGAAGAGACTTTTGTCTGAAAGAATAGCAAGCCAGAAGTTAGAGACAGGAAAAGCTGTTGTGTGAAAGAGAAAAGCTAATTATACTGCGCCTTCCGGCACTGCTAACTTGCTGAATCATTGGTGCTGAGCCCAACATTTCTAAGAGATAATTAAACATGACATTTTCATAGGAGTAACTTATATTTGGTTTTATTTAGCCATACCATACTTCCTTACCTAGCGAGTGTCTGTTCTTGAACACATATACACAGCAGCCATTCTCTGTTCACTGGCTGCATATACTTTGTTCCAGGTTAGTAACTTATTGTAAGTATAACGGTGAAATTCTCATTTGCTCTCTTTTGGTCTGATAAATATACTGTTTGAAAGTGTTTCGTTATATCTGTTCAATAAGGTCAAAAATACCTTTTGATCATGCCAGAAAATTCAGAACTGTTTTGGGCACACTTCATGTGTTATCTCAAGGAGTCTATTTAGCCCTCCTAGTTTTTATCTTGCAGTACAGAATAATTGATGCCTATGCTGTAGAGATGAGAGTGTGGGAGGGTTTAAGTATTTTAGGGCAGGCCTTACACCAGTCCATGAAAATGCTGTTGTCAGCCCACAAACAGGTCTTAGATGAGATTTTTTTCAAGACCAACAGTCATTTTTCTGTACTTCCAGGGTCTTTTAAACGGATAAAACATGTGAAAATTTGCATATATGGAAGTTGTAATGCATATGGGTTTTTTTTCATTGACATGTTTTGAAGGAAACCCGTACTGTACGTAAAATACACAGTCCTAGTATTGTTGCCCTCTTTCAGAAAATGGCAGCCACCATATTCCCATCTTTGGGTTTCATTTTCATTGCGTGTGCAGAAACCTGACCGGATCTGCTCTGCATTTGGTGTGAACAAGGCCTAACTGAAGTGTGCTGTGTCTCTGGGTACCCTCTGGTGCATGATATTGGATTTCCATAACATACTAGACTACTGGCGACAAATAATACAATTTCTACACGATGTAATGCAAACCACAAATTATGCCTATTGGAATTAAGAGAACTCTTGAGACAACTAGATATGACTACCTTTGTACAGGAGACACTATTTAAAGACCATACATTTATAAGCCAAAAATCAGATATCTGCACTGCCCCTAACTAAAGATTCCTGGATTCTCTGAAATAAAAATCACTTTTCCAAAAATGAATCTGTATAGAAAATGGGTGGTTAGGTGGGATTGGTGGTTAACACCAACTATATCTTGTGACCCATCTGATTTATAAATTGGTCCTTGCTTTAGTACTGAACTGTAACTTAACTTGTACACCAGAAAGAAGGCAATATATGATCAACCAGTAACACAACCCCACTATCTGTTTTATGAATCGTATTAATATGATTTAGTACTATTAATGACTATGAAAGAAAGAGTAGAGCATACACAGTGTAATAGTTAAAGTTTAAATGTATTGTTCTTCGACAAATGCAGGAAAGGAGAGCTTTGACCATCAATATAAGTGCACTGGGTTTTTGTTTTTTTTGCTGTATCACAGACTACTGTAATGATTCCAAAACCTATTTCTGGACTAGCAGTTTTTACTTGTGTATAATGAAATGTGTAATATATTCATCTCGCACTGCCTACGTTGTACTTTTTGAAAATCTGATTTAACAGTTTCGAAAGTAAAAAAGAAAATGTTAAATCAGCCTGGTCTTTGAGGTCTCCAAGAGGCATGTGGGTAATTTCACCAAAAGCTGGATATCCTGTAAGAATGAACTCCTGCAATGTCCTGGAGCACATTCTTGAGCGAGTTTGAGTGCCTAGCTATTACTGGTAGGCACTGTGTTTTCACGTGCACCTCCCAAAAGCACCAGAATCTGGGCTGAGGTATATATTTTTTTTTTTTTAATAATATACAAACATTTTCTTTTTTTTTTAATGGCTTTTTGAAAGACTGAGCTCAGTGGTCCTTCTTTTTTTTACGGATGGCCCACTTTAACAACATGATTCTATGTGCAGTGCGTTTACCTGTGTTGTACACTGTGCATGTACTTTTGATTTGTTCATCTTATATGAATCCCATGTTAACTGATAGTTTATGTAAATGTGTGGAAACTGATAAAGTAAACTTATGTTAATGGATGTAAAAGAAAATACTCTGAAATAGAAAAGCGGACATCTTGCTAAAAACTACAGGTAAAAACTGCTAGTGTGAATGGAGCCTGTCTTTTCCACTGAAGCCTTTCATACATGTCAAATTTCATTTGGACAATTTTTTTGTTTTCAGAATATTTGTTCCAATTTCCAATGGTTAGGGTCTGATCTATGTTCTTTTTTGACCATAGTAACAAAGAAAATAGTTTATCTAAACAAAAAAAGTTCCAACTTTGAATGTGATTTTTATTCATATATATTGTAATGCGCATGTGCTAGGCTCAAAAACAAAACAAAAAACTGTTGAATTCATCTGGGATTCCATTCAAGTAGCAGGTCTGGATGAGTTATCTTAAGGGGTTTCAAACCACATTAGTTTACTCGATGGTAGAATAAAATGCTTTGACAAAAGATTCTAATGCCTGTGACAAACTGCACGCAAAGCCGTGAGGAGCAAAGCGAGGACATTCACATGCAGTGTATAAGAGCTCAAGTAGCTGACTTCATTGTCAGCCAATCGGCTCACGTATATGAACCAAATGGAATTTGCGTCCTGAAGCGCTTGTTCATGCATACAAGCTGATTGGCTGAAGATGAAATTTGCAAGACACACTGCACACGAATGTCCGCGCGCCTTCTGTTCCCTTTGCTTTGCGCGGCTTCACGTGCAGTGTGTCACAGCCTTAAAATTCTAACTGTGTATGGTCAGCCGAACAAGATAGCCCAAGTGTGGCATGTTTTCATAAAGCTCTTCATTAAACACATTATGACAGTCATCACAATTTAAGGTTTTCTCCATTTAATAACCCGCCATGTAGTAGATAATGTCTGTACTTTTCATACCCCCTTGTTAGCCACAGAGATGACCTCAATCCCAGTGTTTTATTTTCCTCTATCCTTGTAGAAATACTTACATTGAGTTTGCTACTAAATTTAAATGAATGAACATTGTAAAGAGTTACCTAAAGGACAAATGTAAAAAGAGGGGAGTAGCAGGAACTAGATTTAGTCTTAAAAACGGACCAATCATTAACATCTACAGTGTCGTGTTTCAATGTTTCCTGTTTATGACTGACCAAACTATTAATTTGAAATGAAAATCAGTCATAACCATTGTAGAGCTATAAAAAAAAAAAAAGTGGTCGCTTGAGGCTATCCAGTGATCTTTTTTCAATCAGAAGCTGATGAAATGCAGTATTGTCTCAAATTGTCATGTGTATAATGCACAATATAGTCAGTGACTAAGCATATTAGACAATCGCTCAAGGCAAATATTTAAAGTACCATTTTGATTCACCTATGTATGCCTTTTACATGTCATTGTATTTTCCCATTGGGATAGAATTACTAGAAATCTGGCTTAATTCTGAGTTTTTACACATTAACGTCAAAATCAAGCTTGCCGTGGAGCTTGTGTGGCCTTTGAAGAAGGAGATAGTTTGGGGTAGTTGTCAACAATTTTATGATGCCCACTAATAGTGATACAGAGCAGTTGGCAGGGGTAGTTGTACAAATTCTGTATAAATGTTGTTGTGGCCTCTACAAATTATTTTTTTCCCTCCTAATATTTTATATGGTTCAGCTCTGTAAATAGTTGACTTTGGCTGGTAAAAACAGTGTGCACGCGCAGAGCGCTCTGTCTCCCTCTGCAGCGACGGCTGAGCTAACCTGAGAGAACGCACACTGCTTGAACCAACCAAAGCCTCAGCTGGGGGCGCACTTGTAACGTATGGCACTTCCTGCTGTTTAGGCAGTATGGAGGTGGGCTGCCTCCCTAGGGATTTTTGAAGACAATCCGCACATATCCTACAGGTATGGACTGCTAACGGGTAATATGCTGGGCATGCTGCATTGCATAGGGGGGTGGGGGGTTGTTAAGAAAAATAAAAAAATTTTTTTTAAAGGGTCAGTTCACGTTTACAGCACATTTTACACATTTTCAAAGTCACAGAACAACTTCTTACCATATCTAATTATTGAAGCTGATGGTGCATACTATATATTAACATTCACTTTTTTTTCTTACTTTTAGAGTTTGTATCTGAGATGGTTTATGTGTCACCATAATGAATACAGAGGAGAAACCACTAACCGTCTTGCAGACCAACACAGAGGATGGAACGGTGCTTTGCAGCCAAGCAGACACAAAGACGACTTCTTTACAAATAGCTTCTGATGTGAATGAGAACAGATTAAATGGGGATAACGAGCAGTCTTTAACCCTAAACGAAGATATCAGGCTTGAAGACCAGGATGTCCAGGATAGTATCAATAATAATGAAAGCTGCAACGTGATGTGTGGCCAGCTTAGTTGTAAGAAGGGATGTGAAGACTATGATCACACAGTAATGGACAGCTTGGCCTCTGCTCCTCTTTCCACAAAGGAGAATGCCACTACTAAAGGCAAACGTGTGTCTGGGAGGCGCAGTAACAGATTAAAGAAAAGCGGCAATGGAAAATCCACAGGTACTTGCAAAATGTCTTTGCTACACTTTAATAAAGTTCAAGTGTGGTGTGTCCCTCCCCCCCCCCTCCAAAAAGAAAGTGTTACAGCACTCGATTTATAAGTGCATCTGCGCTTAGTTTCCTCTTAGTACCCCTGCAAAGTCAGACAAATACCTGTTGATGCCTGCAGTGTAGTCTGCAATTCAGAGCAGAGTTGCCACTCTCGTGTAGCCTGTGTCTTCTTGCACTACAGTGGGATAAGAAGATGTTGCAGGGGATGTGGCTATTGACATTGTTGATACTGATTCACAAGCATTTAGCTTGTCAATCAGCAGCTGGCCACACCTTGTCTTGCCCACTGTTTTTTAGATTAAAGGAGAAGTATTGGTAAAATTCGTAAAATGTACTCTTCCCAATACTTAGAGCCGGTGGGTGCCACTGCAGATGTCACATGCCGGTTCTATAGATAGAGCTGAGCAATCGCGAACCGCTGATCACTCTCGTGCGGGCGATCGCATTGTGGCCGGAGGGCGTGGCTACGGCGCCATTCACTTCATTGGCCTGTCACGCCCCCTCCTGCCCCACTAAAAAGTGAGCCGGCCGCAATGCGAGGCAGTGCGTTCTGGCCAGAATCGGGCCGGAACGCCCTGAGTCTAGTGTGAATGGGCCCTTAAGGAGCCGCCTCACTGAGAAGATGCACTACTACTACTACTACTACTACTACTACTACTACTACTACTACTACTACTACTACTATCATTACTATATATGCAAGATCATTAGGCGCAGGTATGAACTGTGTTGCTATCAATTAAAAATTGCCACTTAGATTTGATTATATCTCAGTACAAATTAGTAAACTAAATGTGACATTGTAGTTCATCCCGGGAGTGAGCTTGGAGCGGTGTCTACTTTAAAACACACACAGGGACACGGGGAACAAAAGTAGCCCCCCTCCAGAAGGAAGAACAGTGTCAGCATGAATTCAGAGATGATCTGAGGATCTAGAGCTGAGTGATACACAAATAAGATACATTTTTGTTAATAGTTAAGGTACTTGATTGCATTTTTAAGATCCAACGTCTCAGTATAATGTCACCATTTTCCTTTTAAAAACTGAAAGCTTGGTTTTCCGTTTGCTGTTGTTTATTTGTGATGTGTTGGCTGTGTAGGAATACATATCGTGACCCCTTTCTGTCATTCAGCCAGTGTGTGGCACTGTTATCATTTATATAGACAGCAGAGTTTTATAGTTGTGCTGTTATTGTTTATCACATATTGCTGAATCGGTCACCAAATGAAACACTTAAGCCACCCATACACTGATTTTCATACACATTTTAATTGGAAAAATCTTGTCGGAACATTCAATGATTCCATCAGAGACTTGACGAATGTTGTTGGAAGTTTTGATTCTAACATTTGGTTTGGAATGAATGGAGTTTCCTGAAGGTAAAACAAATTCACTGTTGTAAATTCATTTTGTCACTATGTTCGAAAACTAACATTGATTTAACTATTCCAAAATTGAACAAACTTTCCGAAAGCAATTTTTTTTAAACTAAATTTTACTGTAGTAGGGCCAGCTTCAAAGCAGAACTCCAGGGAAAAATTTTCTTAACCCTTGTAGTGGGACTACACCCACACTGCAAGGGTTAAGTGCTCGTTTTTGTCTAGGTTCTAAAATAACAATGTTACACTCACCCGATCTGTTAAGCTAGCTTGCTTTTAGTGCCGGTTCACACCACAAACTCCGCATTCCAGCGCGTTCGGCCTCTGGAACAAATGCCGTCTGGCTCCCTGCGTTCAGGGGCGGGAGGGGGCATTGCGGTCCATTGAAGTGAATGGTATCGCAGCCAGGGCCCCCACCCACAGTGTGATCGCTCGCACCCGAAATGCAGGCACATTAGTGCTTGCGTTCTGGTCCAGTGTGATCTGCAAAAATAGTCCTTGGAACTTGGAACACGAATAGTGCTTGCAGTATTTTTACAGAACACGGGCGATCGCACTGCCTACAATGCACCGCCACGCCCTTGAGCACAGGGAGTCAGCCGGCTTGTGTTCCAGAGGCGGAACGCAGAGTTTGTGGTGTGAATTGGCACTTAGACTGGTCCCCTCTGCCCCTCTACTCCCCTGCTGCAGTGATGGTATATCCCCGGCGTCCTATACACTGTATAGACGTGATGACTCACAGGACCTTAGACTGCTGCAGCGGGTGAGTATAACTTTTGGTCGGGTGGATCGGGCGAGTATAACTTTGTTATTTTTTTTAACCTAATTCTGCTTCAAAGTTAAAGGACCACTATCAATATTTGATTACTGTTTGTAACACTAACATGTAGGGCTGGAACCAACTAATCGCCAATGAGAATAGTTGTCGTCTGTTCTCAGTATCGTTTAGTTGGTTGGATCCCCTCGCTCTCTCCTCCACGCTGGCTGGAGGGCACAGCAAGCAGTGGGCTGGTACAATAGCCAGCCTGCTATTGGCTTTTGCAATTTGAAATGGCCAATAGCAGGCTGACTATTGTACCAGCCCACTACCTGCTGTGTTTACATTCAGCTGCTGACTGCGGAATCTTGCCACTGGCAGCTGTCATTCCCTGGCTGAAGCTATTCAAGCGCCATGTGCTAATTTTAAAAAAATGATAAAAGGTGGGGAAAAAAAATAATTTTTGGTTTCGGCCTGACAAATTCTGCTGCGGAAGGTGTGTTTCAGTGCCATTCATTTCAATGACACCCCAAACGCCCCGCCCACCCACAGGGTGAACGCCTGCTGGAACGCACAGTACTGCAATGCGTTGCGTTCCAGTGCACTGTGATCGCAAAAAAATGTGCGTGCAGTGTTATTCTGAAGTAAACTTTAACACTGCATTTGTGTATTTTATTTTAAATTAAGGATGTTGGGGTTTTTTTTGTTTTGTTTTTTACTATAGAAAGTGAAAAAGACCCTTTTCTCTTTCATTCATACATCATAGCAAATAAAAATGTCAGGGCAGTATGTAAACCCCCAAAATGACCTATTATTTTTGGAAAGTAAAGCAGCTCCCAGCATTATTTCTTTTTCTTTTACCTTGTTGCTGTAGCAAAAACTAGCTGGGCACAGGGGAGGATGTGGGAATGGGTGGAGTTTTGTAGTCCAGCTGGCAGGGCTGTCTATGCGGTTTGGGATTTGAGGAGCTGCTGGATTTCTGACACATAAGTGTCTATTTTTCTGTTATACAGTTAGACACCACGGTCTAATACCTCAAGGAGCAGCACACCGGCCACACCGCCCTAGGAGTTCGCTTACACATCATTCCTCATCTTCAACTTTCTATTTTTCTGTACTTGCAGTGTTTAAAGGGATTAAACATGGGGAATTGCACACTGATATTTTTTTTTTTTTTTTATGATCGGTCAGGAAACAAATATTTACAAATACTTAAAAGTAGAGGAGCAAAGTATTTTAATATGTACATTTTTAACGTGTCGGTAAACTGAATTAAAAAAACAAATACTGTATATATTATGTTCATTAACTTAATCTGATCACATCACTGTGCCTGGTAAAACGGGATCAGTCTGCACATCCCCAAATAGGAGTTTTTTTTCAGCTGGCTTGCTGAAACCGAACATGGCCATTATGAGGGTGGCTATGTCCGATTTAAAGGAGAACTATGAGATGAGTGATTTTCACTCACCTCATAGTTCTAAGCCGATCTGTGACAATGAGACTGTCACAGGTCGGCTCAGTAGATCGGGAGGTGAGGGAACACATATTTTTATTTTTTTACATTTTTTATTTTGTTTTTAAAAAAAAATTTAAATTTTTTTTTAAACATTTATTTATTTTTTAATAATTTTGTATTTATTTTTTTTACTGTTGGGGGGGCTACGGAGTTCCACTGTATGGAGGAACATAACGCCCCCTCCTCTGTGCGCTTCCTGAAATAGTCGTTTCATGGTTTTAAGATGCAGCGTTTTAGTGACACATTGATCCGGGGACGATCAAATTCCAGGAGCCAGGTAGCCAATGATCCTGAAAAAATTACAGCTGGTGCCTAACTTTTGAGGTTTTCTTTAGTTGTTGTCAATAGAGCTGGCTCCAAACATATCCTTCTGGCTCCCACATTGGAGACAGACTGACTCCTGAATTCCATATTTATTTGTCTACCCCTGCCTCGGTCTGCAATTCATACTTGACAAAAAGTCTTCTTTAACTCTTGGCGCTAATGGCTGCCAGCTAGTTCACTTCTTATTCCATTTTTCCTGAGAGATGTGGGTAGATTGGATGCATTTTGCCGAGTAATAAGCAGTGCTAAGTTTGAAGTACCGCTTAGCTCATAATATAAGATGGCCCCATGCATTTGAAATCTCCACAGGAATTGAATGTCGGGCTGATTCATTAATTAGCCAGAGTCTGTGTGATCATTGGGCGGCATACACAGCCGTATAATAGCAAATCCCTTATAATGCTGCAGTAGAGCCAATCACTACAAGACTAGTTATAATGGAGAAATGTTCTCCGATTGGTTGGTTTCCAGTCTTATACCCCACTCTCAGGTAAAGCAAGCTATGATTCTGATGAAGGGGGCTTGCCCCTGAAACGCCTCAATCTTGGCTGACTGCGGTCTGTGGATGGGGATGTGACCGGAGGCTACCGTGTTACATAGTCGGGGTGATACCATTTTGGGTTAACAGACAGTGTGGCCTCTTGTTTGTTGTTAAAGCTTGATGAAAATGTTTGCTTGTGAGTACATTTATCCCTTTTTTTTATTTATTGTAATAAATGATTTTGCACACGGAGCTGGCGCTCTGTTCCCTTTTGTTTGCAATTCATACTTGTACAAACTACCAGCCCATAAATAATTGGAACTGTAAAGGCTGGAGTTCAGCTTTGGGGACAAGTTACAATTAGTCTTGCACACTTGTACAGTCTCCTCTGCTGTACTGAAGGTGCACACTTTTACTACTGATTTTACTGCACACTTTAAGCTTCTCACTAGAAATGTCAGTCAGAGCCTGTCTCATTTCCTGGCTGGAAGACATCCAGCATCATCTGGCACTGTGTTCCCCAGCCTTACTGTCCTGTCGCACCCCTTTCATTCATTGGATTTCAGTTTTTTTAATCACAAAGGCTTAGCATCACATAAACCCAGTGCTGTCTCATGCAAATCTGGCTAACAAACACTCCTGCAGATTGATGTTCACTCATCAATGCATTTTGATATTGGCGTATATTGCCTACTACTTGAATCAGGGCTGACGGTTATTGAGAGATGGGTGCTGTGATGTACAGCATCCTGCCAGCCCCTACCCCCCCCTTCCCAGCAGCCATGATCTGCCTGCATTGCATATCACTTGGTCCTAAATAAAGTATGTAATGAAAATGGAAGTTTAAAAAAAAAATGTATTTAGGATGGTGATGAATCGGCAAGCAGATATAGGCAAATTTAACTTAAAGGAGAACTATGAGGTGAGTGAAAAATAGTTTGAGCCGACCTGTGACAATTAAACTGTCACAGGTCGGCTCTATACAAATCGGGAAGTGAGCGAACACATACCGCCGCTCGCTCACTTCTCGATCATCTTCCTGCAGAGAGAAGTGACGGTCAGTCAATGCTCCCCGCAGGGATTCTCCCCCCTCCCCGCTCCGATCCTCCATCGCTGACCGGAGGAACGGACGGGGGAGGGGGCGGGTACAGCTAGATCTGCCTCTAGATAGGCAGAGCCAGCTTTCACTCAAGCAGCTGGGTGGATCTCAACAGTAATGTCAGAATCTGTCTCGGCTGCGGCGGTCTCAGTATACCGCGAGCTGTAGCTCGCGATATACTGAGCTTTGGGTCACGGGAGAAGGTTAGTATATGTCCTCCCGTGACCCTTAAGAGAATTATGGGGAAAAACACCTACCCCATAGTTCTATGGCTGTACTACTTTTTTATGTTGTCCTAAAAAGGTAAAATATCTGCTGCTAAGAAGTATAGTCATTTATTTACATTTGCACTAGTACTTTTTTACAATTTGATTTGTGTAGGGTGACTTTTATTTGTGTGAATGTGCTTGTGTCTTGCTGGATTTGTACAAATATTGTCTATGTATTCTGTATTCATTATTTAATAAAATCATTACCATGCAGGGTTTTTAGCTGCTGCTGATGCAACACTTTCCGAAGACAATGGGTTAGTGGAATCTGTCCATGACTTAGCAACGCAAGAGCTAAGTGTCGGCAATGAACCCAGGGATCAAAAGCTACTTCGAGACTCTATTTTCTCCCTCATCAGAGAAGGTTTTAAACAAACAGACGACGCCAGGATGCTTCCCACTTGCCTTCACCAGGTAACAGTTTAAACATTGGTTCTTGTTGTTTTTCTCTGTCATTGCATAAATTCAAAAACTGTTATGTGTAAGGGCTTGTTCACACCACAACCAGTGCGTTCCAGGCTCTAACCTTGGATCGCATAATTAAGCCTCCCTGCGTTCTGGGGCTTGGTGGTGTCATTCAAGTCAATGGCAGCACAGCCATACCTCCCAGCCGCAGTGCGATCGCCCGCACCAGTACATGTGGTACAGCAATGCCCGCGGTGCGGATCGATCTCAATTGTGCAGGCGAGAGGCGTGGCTGCGGTGCCATTGACTTGAATGGCACCACCAAGCCCCAGAATGCAGGGAGGCTTAATTATGCAATCCAGTGTTTTTCCAGCCACTAACTGTACTGAGACGCACTGGTTGTGGTGTGAACAAGCCCTAAAGCACTTTTTTTTTTTCTCACTATGGATATTAACAGAAACGTTTTTATTTTTAAACATCCGTACAATAAAATGTGCTCCTAAATAATAAGCATAGTTATAGATCAGAAGGCATTTGAGTTATCCTGAAAAACTAGGCATATAATGGAAAGAAAATGCGTATGCAGGGGTTACCGTCAGTTAAAACTGAATACCAGAATGATCAGTTGATCCAAACACTTGGGCAGCTGAAATTCATTGCACATCTTGACTTTTTAAAGGGCTTGACCCATAGCTACCTGCCTCTATGCTTTTCCATTGGCCGCACTAGCAAAAGTTGCCCTTACTGTCCAATAAGGATGCTAAAGAGGTGGTGGGGCAGGACCAAGCCCAAGTTTTTACAGCACAGTATAAATTAAGCTGCCTAAGACTGGATCTACTGATTTTATTATGGAATGCTCTTCTCAATGTAGAAACCCCACCTGATGGGAAAAAGGGGGGTGGTGGTCTTTGCATGCTCCATCTGAATTGCATGGGTTTGACAGGTTTTGTTTAAGTGCTCACCCCACCAAAGTCTGTCTTTGTGTTGGGTGGATATCTGAGGAGGCTGAAGCACCACCTGACTGCTTTTAAATATCCTTTACAAAAGGGACATCCTTGTCTCGTGCTACTAAATATTTTATTCATGTTCATTTGGAATTTAGTTTTAATTCCAACTGCCTTGGCATGCCGAAAGACTAGCAGGAACATGGATTTTTGTATCCAAGAGGACTGTGGTGGGAGGGCTTGGCTGACAACAGTGCTATCTTCGTGATGCAACACAGGACTATGTTAGAAGAAGTCAGCAGATGTAGTATTCAAGATTGTTTTGTTTTTTTCATAATGTGTAAGGTGGGAAATACTCACTTTCAGAGCATCGATCTTCCCTAAAGTGTAACTGCTGCTGTGCATAGAGTATAATTATCCACAAATTAGATTTCGCCCAGAGTAACGATAAAGACAATTTTCATGATTTAAAGGATAATTGTACTTTTAAGTACAGTAATCCCTTAATTGTCCCCACCCACAAGCCTTATGCTTACCTGTCCCTGATTCTCTGTGCAGCTCGCTGGGAGCTGCACAGCCTTTACAGCGACATTCCCTCAGCTGGGCTCTGCTGTTCTACATATGTACACAAGGATCTTACTTCATTCCTATTAAAAGGTCATTCACCATTGGCACAAATAACAGAATGCTCTTCTATAGGAATCAATTGAGATGTGAGCAGGAAGCAGACCCCAGACAGGAAACTTTCAATTAAGAGGCTGTACGGTGCCTAGCATGCTACGCAGTGAAGATCTTTATGGAACGGACTAATCAATATAATACTCGGGATTGGTTGGAAAGCGGAGTGTGCCCAACTGTTTATCAAATCTATATTTTTAGTAAAAAATATGAACATTAATGATAATGCACACATAAGATAATCTTCAGGTTTTTCTGTATTATAGAAACGATGTGACTAAGTCATTACCAGCCTCAAATTTGTGTGTGCCCAGGAAACTGCAAACTACATAGGCAATGCTTTAAAAACCTTTACAGCTTTATCAGTCTTTGCAGATCAGTTTAAAGTAGCTCTAGAATTATTGCTGTTACCCCAGTGTGGGCTGGGACACCCAATTGGTGTTGTGCAGTTGTCATTTACATATGCTTGTGTCCTAGGCCATGTATGTGTGTAGGTTTTTTTTTTTTCCAATTTGACAAGCTTCATAGCTGATAGCGTTGTGCTCTGACTAATTCTCTTCATGAAGTCATGAAGGGTCTGTTAGACCCCCAAGTCTTCTGTGCACTGTGGCCAAGAGACATAGTTTCCTATGTGCTCCTTTCTGGAACACAGCACCCGGAAACTGACAGCATGACCTTACAGCTCGGGTTCATACTATGCAGAGGATGAGATAGAGGAAGCTATATTGCCCGTTCTTCCAAGCGCTCACACACTATTATTAATCCCTTTTTGGAAGTCCTTTCCTATGGAAGTCAGGAGCGTGCAGGAACAACAAGGAAAGGGAGTGTTTAAGGGGGGGACACCACATGCACTGGCATGTAGAAGTGACCAGATTTGTTAATAGCTGCCTAGAGTACTTCTAATCTAAAACAGTGAGCCTGCAGAGAAAAGTAAACACAAGCTTGTTTAAAACCCAGTTCTGCCACACCATGGTGGCTGCGGCAGTAAAAGGGTTACAAGATACCTGCACTAAAAGTAATGTTATTCCTTAAAGGGAACCTGTTTGGATAGATCTATGGAGCTACCACTGCCGGGCAAAGCAACAGAAGTACTCAAAAAAAACTCCCCACCAGTTGCCATATTTCACTTCGCTTCCATTTGGCCACTGAGAGTAAGGAGAATTAGCCCTGTGTAAGATCCTAGTATATGGGGTCTCAACCCCCCCACCTGGCTATCTGCAGGTTGTTGTTGTTTTTTGTATTCTGGCAGCTGCTGCCGTCAGAACAATTTAAAAAAATTGTTTGCAAAATCCAATAGCAAACTGGCTATTGCACCCGCCCTCTGCTGCTGTCATTCACTAGAAGGGGTCCGGACCTGATGGAGAACTTCAGGTCCCCCTCTGCTGATTGACAGCAGCAGTGGGTGGGTGCAATAGCTGGTCTGCTATTGCAAAGTGAAATAGCCAATAGGAATCTAGCTATGCATTCTTATGCATAGCTAGAAGGAAAGGTTTACTATAAGCAGAGTAAACCTTTCCGGGAGAAAGTGTTTCTCTCTCGAGTGGCCGGGAGCCGCTATCTAATAGCGGGAGACACCCGGAGCGTCTGGGAGAGTTGGGATGTCTGGTATAACATGTTGATGCTTAAAGTTAGGGATGTTCAGATACCAAGTACTGATACTTTTCTGATACTTTTCCCGCTCCATTGAAAGATTAGATTAGAGAAAAACTCAAAAGTTAAAGGAGAACTATGAGGTGAGTGCTTTTCACTCACCTCATAGTTCTAGCCGACCTGTGACAATGAGACTGTCACAGGTCGGCTCAGTAGATCGGGAGGTGAGCGAACACATACCGGCGTTCGCTCACTTCTCGATCCTGTCACGGCTCTCTGCCGTGACAGGGGAGGGGCTGGATTCCCCCCTCCCCGCTCCGATCTGCCAGCACTGACTGGCGGAACGGACGGGGGAGGGGGAGGGTACAGCTGGCTCTGCCTCTAGATAGGCATAGCCAGCTGTCACTCACGCAGCTGGGTGGATCCCGGCACAATTGTCGGGATCCGCTTCAGCTGCAGCGTCTCAGTATACCTCGAGCTACAGCTCGCAGTATACTGATCCTAGGGTGGCGGGAGGACGCTAGTTTGTGCCCTCCCGTTACCCTAAGGAGAACTAGGGGGAAAAGCCTTAACCCCATAGTTCTCCTTTTTAAAGGAGGCAGCTGTCATTTTTAAGGAGCATTGGCTACAGGGCTCCTGGGATTGGTGCATCCCTGTTTTACTGTATGAATTGTTATATATTATAGGGATGCACCAATACAATTTTTGCAAGGCCAAGTACAAATACTGATACTTGTCCAAGTAGTTTTTTTTATTTAGTGTCATGTGAGAATGAATGTTCCCAGATCTCCTCTCACTTATAATCCTGTCTTTTTCTTTTTTTAAACAAGTAACGTACCTTCTGTTAAGAGTGATCTGCACTTATTTGAAATACACACTGTCAATTGCAGTAACTCACAGCAACCCATTTGAAATCTTTTTACATGTGACTTCAATTATTTTTATTTTTAAACTCCAATACATTTTTCAATAATGAATCCAGATCAAATAAACATACAATGCTCAGCAAAGTATTTTTGTTACATTTTTGCCCAAGCACTTTGAAACATCGGGGGGAATTTTTTAAAACTAGAGCAGACAAAATCTGGAGCAGCTGTGCATAGAAACCAATCAGCTTCTCTGTTCAGTTAAGATTTGAAAATGAAATAGAGAAGCTAATTAGTTGCCATGCACAGCCACTTCAGATTTAGTCTGCTCCAGTTTTGATAAAATCCCTTCATCGTGTTTCCAAACAGGTCTAACTCTCCCAGCCCAGCTTTCCTGAAGTTCTGTTTAAAGGAGAACTATGGGGTTAAGTCTTTTCCCCATAGTTCTCCTTAGGGTAACGGGAGTACACAAACTAGCGTCCTCCCGTTACAACTAAAGCAGGATATCAGGGCCAGTGCTTAGGAGACCAGCTGATTCTGTAGACTAAAACTTAAGACATCAAGGAGCATCATCCATTGTAAGAGATTTAATCAGTACTTGAATTGGCTTACAAACTTTTTGACTTTAATATCACTTTCAGTAAAGTGAATGTGTATTTTCTGCTACACGTAGTGTTTTGTACCTTGCACTTTGTGGCATAGGACTGATTTACATATCATTAATGTTAATCTTGCACAGTACTGTCTTTTGTTAGGGGTTCATGTGGTATTATTTCAACCCTATATCCCTGACGCTGGCAGTGTGGTAACATTGTTTTGCATGCTCATGCAAATGGAAAAAAGCACCTGGACTTTTAGATAATGACAGTTAATAATTGCTGTTTTTGTATCTATTAGCTTCCCTCTGTTTGTTCTGCATAATCTTTTTAAAGGAGCCTTATGACTTTGGCTAGCGATGAAGCAGACATGAGAGCTCAGTGTAAACCATAAAATCATTAAACGTGATTCCTGTTATTGTAGGGTAAAGGTAACTACTATTGACCTGACATGTGTTTTCCCGTTTCTCTATAGATTGCCGAGACATATTTTCTGGAGGAAGAATGTATCCTTTTCTTGTATGGTGACATGCAATACAAATAACCACATAACATAACCCCATTACAAATATCGAAAACTATTTATAGAAATTGTAACGCTAAAGTGGACCTAGCATCAGATCTAATTATTATGTTCAAAATTATGTAAAACAAATGTTCTTTTAAAACTTTTAGTTTTATATACAGCTTGCATCCCTAAAGCCTGCAAAACGTGGGTCTCCTCTATTGGCCACTGCCATCTTGTTTGTAATGGCAGCAAACTCGGGGGTTGCAGAGCTATCGCTTTTGAGGAATTTACCTGCACAGTTTATTCGTGGGGAGTGTACGCTCACAGCAAGTGCTCGCCAGTGTCACCTGGTCATGTGACACAGATTAGTAAAGTGAGAGGCCTGCTTACTTAAGAAATAAAAAAAAAAAAATGTTGTAGCATTAAGCTTTGCTGGGCAGTTTCGAGACAAAGGAGCCTCCATCACGCCTGGAAGAGTTGGAGGTGAAAGAAAAATGCTGGGAAACAGAAAGAAATACCAAGAGGACCATGAATGAGTAAGTCACTTTTACATTATGGGGTCTATTTATCAGTCAGATTAGCGACACAGGCTGCCTCTAACTGAGCAGAATCTATGTGACCGATCTGCATTTTTTTTTCCGAACCCGTTTCTGAATTCCTGGGCAGTCAGTTTGAGCAGCTGTGGGAGCAATTTATGACTCAAGCTGTAACTTTACAATAATTCTGTGGCACAATCTGTCTCACTGCTCCTGTTCAGCATTGCCTTGCAGCGCAACAAAATCAGTCAATGAACTTCTATATGTTTAGCCTGAAATGTGAACCATGCTGAAAGTGTCACTATATAGTATATGCAATTGTAACACCTACAGTCATTTATTACTTCTCACAGAGCTCACAGTACTCCACCAGGCAATGCTGTCTCCAGAAGGATAGAGCCATCTTTGTTTAGGCATTATCCAGGATCAACATCTACTTCCTTGACTGGGCTGAACCTGGGCTTTCTTTACAGTTCCTGCCTGTGT
Organism: Nanorana parkeri; assembly: GCF_000935625.1. Lineage (NCBI taxonomy): Eukaryota > Metazoa > Chordata > Amphibia > Anura > Dicroglossidae > Nanorana > Nanorana parkeri. Next base: position 1,174,781 of record NW_017306532.1, read on the forward strand.
TCACAAATCTCTGACATGGAGTAGCTCCTGTAGCAGCCTTTTATTTTGCTGCAAAATTACAAAAGTTGCAGTGTGATCACTGGGGTAGAGGAGACTGATAAAATCATCTCAGCCTAGGCAAGTGATTAAAGAGAGTTTACACTAGAGCTTAAAGAGGCTCTAAACTCAGGAGGTAAATCTTAGACCCCATTCACACCAGGGCGGCGGCATTTCAGCGTGCTTTACGCGTGTTTTTTTAGTGCATTTTTGCACGGTTTTATGTGCATTTTACAGGCGTTTTCTGTTCAAGTGTGCCTTCTGCGTTTAAGGCACATTTTCAGCTCGTTTTCAGTTGTCCAATCAAAAGCAGTCTCGGCTGCAAAAACGAGCAGAAACATGCAAAATTGCACTGATCGGCGTGTTTCCATTGAAGTATATGGAGCAAAACAAGCTAAGTGCCACAAAAGAAGCTCGGGAACTATTTCAAACAGCAAGAGTATTTTGACGCACGATTCAGCGTGTTTGCGTGAACGGCCCCCATAGGATTACATTGGATTTTAATGTGCATGCTTTCCTCGATATACTGAGACCGCCGCAGCCGGGACGGAACCTGACATTACTGTCGAGATCCACCCAGCTGCTTGATTGACAGCTGGCTCTGCCTGTCTAGAGGCAGAGCCAGCTGTAGCCGCCCCTTCCCCCGTTCGTTCCGCCAGTCAGCACTGGAGGATCGGAGCCGGGGAGGGGGGGCGGGGAATCCCTGCAGGGTGGCGTGGTTGACAGTCACGGCTCTCTGCAGGGACATGATCGAGAAGTGAGCGAGCAACGGTATGTGTTGGCTCACTTCCCGATCTATTGAGCCGACGTGTGACAGTTTCATTGTTACACGTCGGCTCGAACTATGAGGTTGAGTGAAAATCATTCACCTCATAGTTCTCCTTAAGGTACTTGAATGCATTTTTTTGGATTTCACTCCTGAGTTTAACGTCACTTTAAGGACTGTTTTGTTTTAATGAAGATGCAGGTGTTTTGCAGTACTATACTAAAGCTCTATAGTTGACATGTTCGGAAGTTTAGTCAAACAGACTTGTAAAATAGCTGAAGGGTCCACCTAAACTCCTGGGCACGGCTACTACATCCAGTTTTCTCTTAGTGCAGTATAATGCTTTGGGGACTTTCTTTATTCTGCCTATTATGACTCTCAATCAGTCACTGATATGTGAACACATACACAATTTTTGAAAATGTTCTATAACACAATATAACTTGGTTATTTTTAGTGACTTCAGCAGTTCCATTTTTAATACTTGTGTACAGAACTTTAATTAGACTGGTTTCAGGGCTTGTTCACACCACTGACATTGCGTTCCAGAGAGGTTAGCTGCTGGAACGCACTGTATCGCATACTAAACTCCCCCCTGCGTTCTGGGGCGGGAAGGGGCGTGGCAATGCATTAAAGCCAATGGCACCACAGCCACGCCCTCCGCCCACAGTGTGATCACCCACACCAGAACGTATGGCACATCCAATGCCTGCGTTCCGGTCCAGTGCGATCGGAAAAAATGCTGCATGCATTAGTGGTTTGAACAAGCCCTTAAAGGATAACACCAAGGTTTGAGAGATAGGTTTGAGATGCTTCTTATCTGCTTCTGACCAAATTCAAAGCTGCATTTGCATTCCCTATGCGGGAAGTAGTTCTGATGAAAACAAATGCCAGTGTGCACATACCATTATAAAGGTCACAGCGTTAAATCTTAAAGGAGAACTATGGGGTTAAGTCTTTTCCCCATAGTTCTCCTTGGGGTAATGGGAGGACACAAACTAGCGTCCTCCCGTCACCCTAGGCTCAGTATACCGCGAGCAGCAGCTCGCGGTATACTGAGACGCTGAAGCGGATCCTGACAATTGTGCCGGGATCCGCCCAGCTGTGTGACTGACAGCTGGCTCTGCCTATCTAGAGGCAGAGCCAGCTGTACCTCCCGATCTACTGAGCCGACCTGTGACAGTCTCATTGTCACAGGTCGGCTAGAACTATGAGGTGAGTGAAAAGCACTCACCTCATAGTTCTCCTTTTAATATTCAAAAATGACTACATTTCTGATCAGTTGAATGCTATCTTTGTACAATAAACATATCCATTGCTATTGAAAACATTAAAATAGGTCAACCATACAAGGTTACATTGTTGCATCAAAATAATCCCTAACAGTTTAATCAGATGAGAAAGCAATGCAGTTTATCCAGCTGGAACGAATCTATCACGAGCAACTACTTGCAAATCTGTCCGCTATTCAAGAGCAATGGGGTGAGTAAACCAGCGCTGTGTACATCTTGTTCCCTGCCACATGGAATGCCTTAATTAGATTCTGTGCACATGGGGTTTTGCCACGTTGTTTATGTCCAACTACATTTGTTGATCAGTCCATTTGCTTTTTCTTTGTCATTTATTCGAAACATTTATTAGAGGGTTAGTCCACTGAAAATATCTAGATTTTGTTTTTTCAAGATCGTGGAAAATCTTATCTGTATCTCCAGGCAAAACATTTCGTATGTATGTATGTATGTATGTATGTATCTCAAGATGGAGGAAAAAAACTGGACAGACAGCGGTGACATCTGATCCATACCGATGTGATCAGGAGGGGATCCATGCATTGATCACCTCCTGAACAACTCATGTGAAAGGGGCCCAACAGATGTGTAACCTTTTCTTACCCCCTCCTTTTTTCATTTCATGTCGACTTTGGCTTTTCAAATTCTTTATTCATTTAGGGAACATGCAACAATACTAGGAACATCATAAATGCATAAAGGTAATAGGGAACAGAGTTAGTAACAGTTGTGGTGACCTCACCACTGAGATTCCAAAAAAATGTAAGAAACCAGCAGGTGACTAAACCAACCAATCCTCTTTAACTGACATATCCGTTTGAGTGGCACTCAAATCTGTCAGTACTTGCCAGTCAGTAGTAATGGTACTGGACAGGCTACATTGGTAAACTTCAGGGATACATTTCCTTTTAGTGCCATTACCATGATTGGGGTCTTTCTAGTCAGCCAATAGAAGCATGGGGGGTAAGGGGGGCGGCATCTGTTGACACTGTGTCAAAACTGGCATCTTACGGCAGGGCACCTGACATTAGATGGGTCAGTTAAAGGTATGGGTACAGTGTGCCATCATTCTACTACTGCAGCCTTTTCAATACTTTTGTGATACTGCCAGGTTTGTTTTAAAGTGAATTTACACTTTTGCAGTCAAATTTGAGATAACTCTGTATGTTTGTGTGTTCCCATTGACACAGCATAAAACAATATCTCACTAAAAACTATTTTTGTTATGTGATGGAGTAAACCATACTTTAATTTTGCTGTATCCTTTTTCAACTACATAGAAAGGAAATGGAGGACAACCAACCCTTTGTTATCAACCTCATCCCAGGATCCTGAGAATGGACTAAGCAGTCAAGAGCTGAAAAGACTTTCCTCTATGTGTAGCTCACATCAAGAGTAAGTGTCATCTCTCATGTATCCTAAAAGTGAAATCATACCTTTTAAGTTGCTTATTGTTTGAGCTGGATAGGCTAAATGTGATGGCTAATTATTACTAAACTTCATCATAGCAGGATATTGGCAAATTATCATATGCAAAAATCAGCAATAAATCATTCCATTGCTGCATGCAATCTGTATATTAATATTTCCTGGCATAGTGCCCTGTGCCAAGGATAAGATAATAATACATTGTCCCCTTTAAGACCCAGCAGCTGACACTTTGTGTGCTTTCTGGATCTCAATCTTGACTGTCAGTAAGAGTGGCTCTGTATCATGTGATCACTTTGTCAGGTCTGACAGCGATCACATGCAGGCTAAAGGCTCCATTGACAAAAATTAAAGCCTTCAGACTGCAGATGAACACTGCCACCTTTAGGGTAAGTCAGCAGTGCCGTGTATTTAAAAGTTAAGGAGGAACTTTATCCACCAATTTAATGTCTCCCAAAACAGTTAATTTCAAGGCTGTCGGTGTACTTACTTCAGCTCTCAACTGAACTTTCAAGTCCTCAGATGTCATTTCTCATCATCACCATAGCAACTGCATTTCAAATAGACGCTAAGATGGCACCATCTTCGGCTGTAAGGCTGGGTTCACACCTAGGCGTATTGAATATGCGCATTTGCCGTGCGGTTCGTGGAGCGCGTTTTTACCGCGATACGCGGTAAAAAAAACCCGTGACAAACGCGCGTTTCCGTGGTCTACTTGGCTGTATCCCAATGGAAACACGAGACCAAAACGCCCCAAAGAAGTACATGTACTTCTTTGGGCGTAGGCCGTTTTGTATCGCGTTCGGACGGGCGGAAATACGGCATGGTGTGAACCAGACCCATTGAATACAATGGGATTTAGATGTTTGAGCGTTTTGTAGAGCGTTCGTCTAGCGTTGAACGCGTTACAAAACGTTCAGGTGGGAACCAGGCCTTAGTCCCCATTCACACTGAGCGATTTATCGCGCGATTTTTTTCAGCGATATCGCTCATATTTCCACGCGATATCGCTCTATGTAGATTCTTCAATCCATTTCAATGGAGCTGTTCACAGCTTGTCGCTCAATATCACTTGTAGCTCGTCGCTGGTAGCTTGTCGCTCCTACATGACCCTTTTTTCAAGAGATTTTGCTCATGATTGTATACAGCCCAATAGGAAAAAGTCGCGCAATATCGCTCAAAATCGCGCGATTTTCATGTCGCTCAGTGTGAATGGGGCCTTAGGGATAGGATGGTGTAGTTCCACTCTAAACTAACAGATACGGTTGCACTATTAATAATACAAAATAATAATTTAAAAAAATTGAACATGAAGTGTAAATTATTTTACATTTTTGTACATCTTTAAATAAAAAAAAAGGCTCTGGTTTTTTTTTTTTTTTTAAACTGCACCAAATAAAAATCTTATATCCTTCAAAATTTGTTTAAAAATGGTTTACTTTTGTAAATTAGTCAGAGAATCATAGTTGGGTTAACCGACCAATGCTGACACTGCTAAATTTTGTCTGAGGACATTTGGCCTCTGGTCATAAAGGGGGGAAAAAAAATAGAACAATGGCAATTTGTGGTCTGTCGCGCAAAAAGATGCAGAAACTGTTTTTGGGCGGTTGTCGCACGGTTTCGGTCCCATAGACATCGCTATGCATTGAAAATGGAGCGACAATCGCACAATTTTCTAAGAACTGTTGCGCAAACGAAAACCGCTCACCAGCTTAGTTGCCTAGGTGTGAACCTAGCCTTATACAGCAAAAAATGTTTCCTGGCATGTCTATTTTACTATTAGACTTACTTAAGTTTAATGGTTGAAAAATGCAGATCAGAAAGACCAGTTATTTTCTGTGAGGATACCTAAAGTGTGGTTTCTAGGAGGGTATCTATCACTGCACTCTATGTAAAGAGCACCCAAGCTGCTACATTTAAGTATTTAGGGACACCTATGCCGGAGCTCCCTGGCAGGAATTTAACGGTTATGCAAGACTATAGTCACTAATTTTAATAAAATGTAATGTGTTGTGTATTCAGCCTATCCTTAATGTATTTTTATCATATTAAATGATGTTTTGTATTTCCAACAAGGCAATAATAAAGTACTATGCTTCACTCATTATTGTTGAACAAGCCTGTCGACTTGTTGCGAAGACTTTTCATAGTAGTGCCTTTACTGCCTACACATCTGTGCATTTCAATAAAGAAATGCTGAAATATGGAAGAAGTATTCAGATTTATGTGATCTAGTCGCAGAAGTCATAATTCCTCATTTCTACACTTACTCCTGGTCAGGGATTAAAAAGAAATTGATGCCAAAGCTTGACAGGCAGATAGCTAGCATTTTCTGATGTATACATCAACACTGGCAACCTATACATGACACGTGCCATTCTAACCAAGTGTTTAAGACTTGGCTTCCTACTGATTATAATTATTAATGTCTTACAAAAAAAATTCAACATGGAAGGTACATAGAATTAGACTTAAAGGAGAACTATGAGGACAACCTCATAGTTCGAGCCGACGTGTGACAATGAAACTGTCACATGCCGGCTCAATAGATCGGGAAGTGAGCGAACACATACCGTCACTCGCTCACTTCCCAATTTTCTCCCTGCAGAGGGGGGTGATTGTCAGTCACTGCTTCCGCAGGGATTCCCTCCCTCCCCACTCCGATCCTCCAGCTTTGAGTGGAGGAACGAATGGGGGAGCTGGCGGGCACAGCTGGCTCTGCCTTTAGATAGGCAGAGCCCGCTGTCACTCAAGCAGCTGGGTGGATCTCGACAGTATTGTCGGGATCTGTCCCGGGTGCGGCGATCTCGCTATATAGGGAGCAATAGCCTACTATATACTGAGCTTTGGAGAACTATGGGATAAAAAGGTTACCTCATAGTTCTTTTTTAAAGCCACATATTGCAACAAAAGAAAAGAGAGAAAGAGCTTCCAAAACAAATTGGTGCAGAGCAGTTATTACATTGGTTATATGTTACAAAGAGCTTGAGTATACAAGCCCCACTTGTAAATCAACAATGGACACAATGCTACCATTGATAACTTTAGGACTGTTACCTGCAGGGGGTGTGCGGGAGGCTTTTAATGGGGAAACCTGTTCCTGTGACAACATATGTAAGACAGGATTGCGGGTACCAGAAAAATACATTCGTTTGGGTATTTGCTTTTACCCCATTGAGTCACTGGAGGTCTCTTGCACTGCTGTAACATTTTTTTTTATTTTGAAAATGATGTACAATGTTCTTGGAAACATTTTTGATATTGCTTGGAAAACATTTTGGTATTGATTAGTCAGCCCAAATTGCTCAATTTTTGTAGTTTGTAGCATAGTTTCAAAGAGTCCTGATGAGCGGTCACATTGCTTACGTCCTTGCATTAGGAAGACATAATGTTCTCCATATATGTAAAATACATACAATGTTCTTGGTGTATTGTAAGACCCGCATACATGCTAAGCAATAATTATAGTGTTTGTTTCCGTTTGTCTGATGTCGAGTTTAGCCAGCATCCAGTGTAATATAGTAATTATATAAAAATGTTATCATCCAACGTGCACCTTTTAAAACTTCTTTTAGCGTATTTGTTATGTTGCAGATCAGTATAAGGAAAATTGCATTCATACATGTGCACAGTGCAGCTGTTCTTTTCAACCTGGTATCCACTAATGAAACCATTTCAGTATTGGACAGGTTCCATGCTAATATTAGACGTTAAACTCTTCTTGCTGTATCATCAGGGTCAGTTTCTGTCCAGTGTACATGTGAATGCTCCATTCTAACTAGATTTCCTTTCTCTCTTTTCTCCAAAGCCCACAAGCTGTCATATGGAAGGTAAGTCTTCTGGCGTAATAACAATATATCGAGCTGTTGTATTCATTCTGAGCATACAGCATTTTTGGTAAAGATTTGTCTTTATCCTTCTCCCATTTTTATTATGTTTTTCATGACCGTTTCAACAAATTTTGTTTGAGATCACACAGATAATGCATGGACGTGATGTGTGCAAAAATGTACGTGTTTGATCCTTAGGCTTCATTCACACTTGCCACTTGAGTGTTTGTCCTCTATATGCAGAGGAAAACCTGCCAGGCTAGATGCCTGTAGATGCTTTAAATTATGCTTGTTTACATGCATATGCGTTTACATCTGGTACAAAACCCTAGCATGAAAACATGTTTACATTCGTTTTGGTACATTTAGAAGTTCAAATCAGTTCTTAGATGCACCTGATTTCTATTTTTTGAAAATGCAGATAATCTGACTGCAGATAAGAGCATCTAGACGCAAGGTGTGAAGATCCATCGGAATTGATTACATGCACATGTAAAAGCTTTTTAAATGTATATAAAAGCATCTCTTCACTCATAGTCTGAGTGAAGCCTTACACTTTTACCGTCTTTGGCTTCCATGACTAATGTTTTCAGCCTATGCCAATCCTACTCCCTGGCATAACATAATCCAAACCATGGTGCTTTTGTATATAAATCAAAACCGTTCTTTTAGTTTTGTACAGAGTGAGGTAGGGTTAGGACATCTGTCAGGTTCTTATTGCTGTTGTCTTTCTGGGGATATTTACCCTCACTGTATTTTTTCTGTTGACCACAGTCACTGGGTGGGGGGGGGAAATTATTGGAAATGATACATTTTACAGTTGTCACCATACGCAACGTGATGGTAAATGGATAAAGCGGTCTAATGTCATACATAGCTAGATTGCTCCCGTTTAGCCCATTGGCTCAACTGTTGGCCGGTTTAGCAGAAATATGGAGAAATTCAAGCTGTCTATGGCCAGTTTAAGAAGGGATTTCCTCACATTTTCCATTCTCTCTCTGTGATAGGAAATATTTGAAATTTCCCCAATGGACACAAATGGCAAAAACAAACAAAAAACCGACAGATGTTCTAACCACTCTATCGAAAGCAAATAAAAAATCACCAGATCCAGTTTACTACATATTTATCTATTAATTTATTCTTTGCTACAGGCTTCGGACAAATCATTGCGGATTCAGAGTCTCCCACAGTTAATGACGACAGCTGGGATATCTGATGTAGATGGCCCATCTACTGATTGCCCAGGCAAGTTGTTTGATATTTCTAAAACAATGAACATGTCTTATTTGGTGGTATTTGAAATATCAGCTGTTCTGTTGAGTAAGAGGACTTTGCATTGCCTGATATTAATAATGTGGTTATAGTAGAGGATGTGTTGATAGCTTGTGCATGCAAGTGAACCAGATCATTCAAAATAGAAATTCAGCACAAAGTCCTGAATGTTCTGTTCATGAAAAGATTTCTAAATTCAATGTATACATGTTGCTGTTGAACTCTGAAACAGTTATCACATCAGTCAAAGTTTTTTCCTGACTTCACCATATATTTAAGTTCTTCAGGCTGAAGCCACCTTGTGCACATCTACAACAGATGTTTAGAATGTGAACTTTTATTGTTATTGACTTAATACTAAAACCTCCTAAAATGCCAACATACTTGTGGACATTTAAATATTCAATTATTACAAAACATCTTCAAAAGGTTTGTAACATGCAGAAACAGAAAGAGGACCATGACTGTAAGACATACTGGAGTTCATTGAATAAAGCATTGGCAACCCTTTTTAAAAGTCATGCACCTAATTCATGAAAGGTTTGCGACCCTTTCACTAAGAGTTTTGACACGTGCTAGTGGCTATGGAATCTGCTTACTGCCATCGGTTGTCATTCACAAGAAAGGTGGACCTGATGGGAGTGACTAGTTCCCTATCTGTTCCATCCATTGACAGTGGACGGCAGTGGGCAGATTCCATACCCCCTAGCAAGCGCTGTCTAGTGGCTATGGAATTGGCCCATTGCTGTCTGCTGTCATTTACAAGGTAGGGGAATCTGATGGGTAGCTAGTCTCCTAACGTCCCTATCTAGCTCAGTCCATGGAACAACAAAACTCCTTGGGGGGAATTTATCAAAACTGAACTGGAGCAGACGAAATCTGGAGCAGTTGTCTGGAGCAGCTACCAATCAGCTTTTCTCTTCAGTTTGTTCAGTTAAGATTTGAAAATGAAAGACAGAAGCCAATTTGTTGCCATATACAGCTGCTCCAGATTTTGTCTGCTCCAGTCTTGATAAATTCCCCTCCTTGTTCCCAGCACCTGCTTGTTGTGACAAGTTCAGTGGCTGGGAGCTCTGTAACGTTGATTTTATCACTCCGTACACTCCACCCCCAGTGCCAGCCTACATGCGACAAATGTACCAAGTTCTTACAAGCACAGACTTTTGTCATGTGGAGGTACCAAAGTTTTCCAAAGAGTGTATACTATACTCCATGAATTTCAGGGTCTGTTTTGGTTGTGCTTAATTGCAGGAAATCTATGATCACTTATTGAGTGGTGAAGCAATGGCCTCCTATGGTATAAAGACTACTAAATCGCATTTAGATGTGCTTAACTGCAACTTACTGCAGCTTTTTAACATTTTGCTAAATGAATTGCAGTAGAAAAAACTTCTGTGCTGTGAGCTTCATAGCTCTAATGTGAAGCTGCCAACACTCCCAAAATGTATAAACACAAACAAAAATTGGTGTAGAGCTACCACCAAGTCATATATTTAGAGTAAACAATCATCAAAAATCAACCCCAATGAATACATTTCATTAATGGAGAACTATGGGGTCAGTGGTTTTCCTCATAGTTCTCCCCAGGGTCAAAGGCTCCCGAAACCCAAAGCCCAGTATACCACGAGCTACAGCTCACGGTATACTGAAACCGCCGCAGCTGGGACGGATCCCGGCATAACTGTCGAAATCCACCCAGCTGCGTGATTGACAGCTGGCTCTGCCTATGTAGAGGCAGAGCCAGCTGTACCCTCCCCATCCCCCGTCCATTCCGCCAGTCAGCGCTGGAAAATCGGACAGGGGAGGGGGGAATCCCTGCAGGGAGCCGTGAGTGACAGTCACGGCTCTCTGCAGGGACAGGATCGAGACGCGACGCTATGTGTTCGCTCACTTCCCGATCTATTGAGCCTACATTTGACAGTTTCATTGTCACACGTCGGCTAGAACTATGAGGCTGAGTGATTTTTCACTCATCTCATAGTTCTCCTTTAGGCCCCATTCACACTAAGCGCCACTCGCCTCAAGCGGATTTCCGCGCGGCGGGTAAGCGCGACTGTCCAGGCGACGTTCCAGCGACCTTCACGGTCGGGCTGCATTCAAAAATAGAAAAATCTCGCGACATCCGCGGGAAAAAGGGTCCTGCACAAGCGACATGGAGCTGTACATTAGAACAGCTCCATAGAAAATATAATTGACCGGCCACTTCTCGCGATATCGCGCAGCAAAAATGCGCGATATCGCAGCGGAAATCGTGGGATTTATCGCTCAGTGTGAATGGGCACTTAAGCATATAACATTATAGCATTAACAAATTGTTTAGTATCAGTAGTTAAAAATATATTACAAAAATAACTCGTGTTACGTGCTGTCCTAAAAACTTCAAGGTGCACAGAACTTTAAATGTGAAAAAAGATTTTGCCACGTGGTAAGTATCCAGAAACGCTCCACCATGCAGCTCACACCTTATGGTGGGACCTAGTAAATAAACTAAGGTCTAAAGTGCTTGTTTCTGTCCTCCTGGGTAATGAACAGAATGCTATCCCTCTTGTGATCAGGTCCTTCATACAAGGTGGTACTCTCAGGAGAAAGCATATAATAGTGCTCTATTTTATAACTACTTCATTAAAGCATGTATAAAAAATGGCCACTCTCATAAAAATAATGCTCCACTATATGTGCCTAATAATAAGGCTTGTCTCTTTATAACAGCTGACTCTCAGTCATGCTTAGTATAGCTGGCCTGACGACTATCGTACGATAGTTGTGGGTGATCCCGCGATCGTACGATAATCGGCAGGTGTATGGGCAGCGTGCAACCACATTTACTGTACGGTTGCACGACTTTCGTCTTACGAGCACACTAGAAAACCCGCCGAAATCGTACGATTTTGGTAGCGCGATCGAAAGCCACTCTGGCCGGTGTGCTCAAGCTCACACTGCCTGCTCAGCATTGCAGACATCGGCAAGCCCTCCCCTCGGCAAGTACGATCTGCCTGTCCAAGATGGGCAGTTGGTACGAAATTTGAATCGCCTTACAACCATCGCATAACGAAAGTTGTGCGATGGTTGTAAGGTGTATGGGCAGCTTAATTCCTATGAAAGCAGTAAGTGTGTACTTTCACACATGGCTTCTCCATTTTTTTTTTTATAATTCAATTTTTATTATTTCAAAATGAACAAGGTAACTTTAACATCTATTCGTTTTACATCAAAGTACATTTTAACAGTTAAGTTCCAGCATTGAGTGTTGGCGGGCAGGGTTCACTCCCGTCCGGACATTTTGCCGGCCTGCGGAGTGGTACTGTCCGTCACATGCTTCATACATGGCTTCTCCATTTTTGCTTTGTGTTTGTAAAATAAATAATGACACGGTTTATTATGTCATGTGTTGTTGTTCATCTGAGGTGGCATTTACCTAATTTTTACACCATTGCTGGCATATAAGACTACTTAAAAACATCCCCTGAAAATTGGGGGTCGTCTTATACGTGGGGTATACAATGTATACCTTTAGTTCGTTTGGGCCAAGCTGGCCCAAAACGAACATCCTTAATCTGTCATCCCGCTGGATGTGCGGTAATACTGTAGGTACGGTAGCTTTGGCTACATACAGTATACCACGCTGAGCCAATTAGGGCTAGCGATGTACACAACCTCTGCCAATCCAAGCAGGCTTTGTATTCAATAATAGAATACATCGCTCGCTGTGATTGGCTCAGTGCGGTATACTGTATGTAGCCGAAGCTACCGTACATACAGTATTACCGCACATTCATTCATGATGTTTTTAAATGGTGTTGCCTTGGAATTGGGGTAGTCTTATATGACGAGTATAGCCCAAAACCTATGTTTTAAGTGGAAAAGTAGGGGTCGTCTTATACACCCAGACGCCTTATACGCCGGCAAATATGGTAATTTTAATTATGCCCCGATACTTAGGGCCTGTTCACACCAGATGCAGTGCGTTCCGGCCCGATTCTAGCCAGAACGCACTGCCTCGCATTGCGGCCGGCTCACTTTTTTGTGAGGCAGGAGGGGACGTTGCAGTCCATTGGAGTGAATGGCACTTCAGCCACGCCCTCCGGCCGCAATGCACGGGATAGCAGGGCACATTATGCTTGCGGTCAGGTCCGGTGCGATCAAAATGCTGCAAGCACTATTTTGATTGCACCGGACCGGACTGGTGAGCTGCAGTATATTTATTTTATTTTTAGATTCAGTTGACATGATTTGCATTTTAAATGAGGTGGGCACATGTAGCCTTTAAAAATGAACTTTTAGATAATCCTTAACTAGGCAGCAATAATCGTGATTTCATTTTACTAAAATGTTTTTAAACTTTGACTGCTTACAACTGATTATAAATGTCTCTGCTTTGAAACTGTACTAAACATTCCCTCCATTTTGCTTTCTCCTGATACCTTCTGCACCAGAAATGCAATATGATAGCTTGCTTGGAACAGGCTATTGCTATTTCCAGATGGCTGTTAATGTTATTGAACGACACAAATGAGAGTTAGGAAAGATCCATAAAACCTTTTCTGAAAGTGAATCACAAAGCCTGTATTGATTTTATTCATGTGACTGGCACCTTTTTATAATGTTATCTGTGGTTTCTTTTGGGGACAGTCTATGGATGGAAATACTGTGCAAATATGATTGTGATTAGTCCGTAGCAATTTTTTAATTTAGTTTTAGTTTTAATTTTTAGTAAAAAAAATAAAAAAAAAATCATTCTATAAATTTACATGACTATCTTATGGCACTGGTTATATTTGAGTGGAGAAAATAATAATTCATTTGTAATTGACTTTTTATTGTTTTGGGATGTTCAGTTTTGATACTCTTGAATCAAGGTACCTGTGGCAATAAAGCAATGTTTTTATAGGAAAAAACTGAGCCATGCAACAGTCTGTCTTTCTTCTCTAGATATTTACCTAGGCTGATGATAAAGCTATAAGTGGAGCCCTTTGGGCCAATTCAGCCCCTGGCTACCTAATAGGTCTTGTATATTTCCAAACCAGGATCCCTCTGTCATTATTCTTAACTCTGTTTCTGGCCACATGGGAATTTGGGGTGTGCGCATCCACTCGTGCATGTTCCACGAACCTCATTTTATATTCTCCATCATATGAAAAATAAAATCTAACAAGGAGAGCGGAAAATCACTCATAATGGCCTCAGCAAGTATGAAGAGACCCATAGAGACCCTGACTGACCAAACCAAAAACAAAACAGGAGGATTCATTCTTTCAAAAACTGAAATGACAGTTTAGGGTTGCCTGACCCTTTAAAAAAGTCGAGGCAATCAAAAAAATTAATCCGGCTAGTGGGGCTGCCCCATGCACTGTAACGGTTATCTGTCTGTTTTGGTCAAGGGCAGGGGTAGGCAACCTTTGCTCTCCAGCTGTGCTGAAACTACAAATCCCATAAGGCATTGCAAGCCACAGGCATGACTCTGAGGCAGAAGCATGATGGGATTTGTAGTTTCAGCACAGCTGGAGAGCCATGGTTGCCTACCCCTGGCCAAGGGGCTAAAATAAAGAAGATATACTCTCCTGATCTTGGTCTTGTAGTGGTGACCGTTCTCCTCTCTCCCCCTCAGCTCTGGCAGTGGATTGTTCCTCTGCATTCTCACGTCCTAATGTAGTTGCATTAGATGTGGTGATGTCAGGGGTCCTTAGACCACCAGAGCCTGGGGAAGAAGGGGCTGTGGGGACCCGGCTTGCAGCAATGTGGGACCAAGGATCGGGTGAGTGTATTTTCATTATTTTAGCCAAAAGGGGCATTTAATCCTTGCAGTGTGAGGGTAGCCCCAGTGCAAGGGTTATTTTTTTTTTCTTTAAATTTCCCAGGGTTCCTATTTGATATTAATCATGAACTCTTAATTGTTATAATGCATAGTACCCTCCCCCCCGCCCTCATTCTTTTTTGGTTTCAACTGTATTGACAGCTAAAGGGTCAGTTCAGATCACAATGTCAGCAGTTTACTGACCTATTTCATGAGCTGTATTGCTCTGTTGTTCAAAATGATTTGATTGTCAGAGAATGTTAATGCAATAGTGATCTTTGTACTGTTTAAAATGAAACGATGAGCATATTTTTTTCTCCTCCTCGCCTATGAATATATGAAAAATCCTTATTACATTAATGTTATGGCTCTTTTAAAAGTCACATGGCTTTTATAACTAATATATATACAGCTAATCTGGTGAACGAGGGTTGGGCTGGGACATCTATGTGAAGACAGGTTGCCTGGTTTAGAACAAGGGATTTTCACCTTTCAGCTGTGACTTTGTGTCACTGTCAGAAGGCTTAACATGTAGGCCATTGTGCTGCTGTCCAGACAAACAGTAGGGACATTTCTAAAAGGAGACATTTATGATAATCCACGTGTGATGGTGGAACGGTTCAGGAATGTTGTTTTCGTTTTGCTTGGCGCCTTTTCCCACAGCCGTCTCAATTCATCTCTTGTGCTATACTATTTATGAAACAATAAAGAATAAAACCCAGGGGTGTGGGATTCCTATTGCCCGATGCTCGGGAATTGCAGTTCTGGGTGCCAGGCAGGTGTTTTTTCTTCTAAATGTAGCCCCGCTGCAAGCAAGCAGGGCTAAATGTAGAGCAGGGAAGCCAGCGCTCGTTCTGTACAAGTGATCTGCCCATATCACTTGTAGCAGCCTGCTTGTACGTCCCCACCGCTGCCCCCCCCTTCTCCCCAGTCTGCCGTACCCCGCCGTGACCTGCTAAGAGAAGGACTTGAACGATTTCAGTTCTCCTGTGGACTAGGTTCTTAAAGGACAAGTATTGTGAGAGTAAAATATACTCTTCCCAATGCTTAGAGCCGCTGGGGGACACTGCAGCTGTCACACCCAGCACTGTTTAGCAAGAGTTGAGCAATCATGTAACCGCTAATCACTCAGTTCATGGCTTCTCCCTGAATACAGCGATGACTCTCAGTCACAGCTCCATACAGGGATTCTCTCCTCTCCTTTCTGTTCCTGCAACGCTCATTGGAGAGACGACAGGGGAGGATCTAGAAAGAGCAAGCCAGCTGTCACTTGGGCAGCAGGGTGGATCCCAACTATATTGTCAGGATCCTTCCTGGCTGCAGCGCGGCTGTTCTATCCGCAAGTAGCCCACTGTATGCTGGCTTTGGGTTACGGGAGTAGATTAGTAAATCTACTCCTGAGACCAAAAAGAGACGTAAAGCCAAAAAAAAGTTTGCTTTTACTTCTCTTTTAAAGCATAAAAAGAAACCTGAAGGAAATATCTCAGTACTAAGATTTAATGTCATTGTTCATAACATAATTCAGTTTCACATGTGTGCCTCCAATTTCATGTGTTTTTTAGCGTGTTTGTGTTGTGTGCGTTGCGTGTTTTAATATGGTTTTTATGTGTTTAATGTTTTGGCTAGGGATGCACCAATATATCGCTACGCTGAAACATATCGGCCGAAAATTGCACTTTTGGCATAATGCCATTTTCTGGCCGATACCGCGGTGCATCCATTCTTTCTCTCCTCCCCCGCTGGGCGCTGCTCTGTGTCCAAACGGGGAGGAGAGAAACTGTCACAGGCAGCTGAGCACTGTGGGAGGAGAGTGCTGTGAGCGACTGGTGTCTCTCCACCCACACCGTTCAGCCTCCTATCACAGATCAGAGGAGAGCAATGTGGGCGGAGACAGCCAGCGCTGTCACAGCAGGCTGAGCTCCGCTCGCTCAGTTTGCTGTGACAGCTGTCGGGAAGGAGAGCGGTATAAACACTCAATGATCAGTGATCGCTGAGTGTTTGTACATAATCGAGGACAGAGTATGTTGACTATATCCTCAATTATGAATGAATGGGAAGTGATCTACATCACCTCCTGTTCATTCATGACTGTGGATATAGTAAACATACTCTGTCCTCAAGTTATGAATGAACAGGAACATTCATAGAGGATTCCTGTCCATTTATAACAGGGGCTGCAGAAAAAGAGATTGAGGACTCTATGTCCTCAATCTCTTTTTCTATTTTAAAAGGGAAATATCAGGGGTCCTAATATTTCCCCGAAGCCCCTAATAGTAAAGTAAAAAAAATTAATATAACATTTAAAAAAAAATTAATAAATACAAATAAATATAACACATTGAAAACGTTTCGGCGTGACATTTTTTTAAAATTCCGGTTTTGTTTTGAAATTTTAATTTCAGTGCACTTCTAGTTTTGGCCAATGAAAATTTAAATGATATTGAAGATTTTAAAACAACTGCTGTTAAACTGTGTGCCAGAGCAAAAAAACATCAGTACATTTCTTCAATTCATACGCATCTTCCTGAGTTTTATCCCTTTAAAAACACCAAGTACAGAAAAATACCAGTTTATCTTCCTGTTTGGCCTAACATCATGGTGTCCCCCCTTAACCCCCAAACTGCAAGGGTTATGTGTTAATTTTGCCTAGGGAGCTAAGATAAGTTCTACTCACCCAAACTACGATCCCAGTGGGCCTCTAGACCGGTCACTTCAACCTGTCTCCTCTGCTCCAGCGATGAAATGTCCCTGGCGCTCTCACAACCTATAGACTGGACCTTAGACCGCTGAAGCGGAGGGGTAGCAAGGCTGAAGGGACCGGTCCAGCAGCCTGTGGAGATCATGGTTCCAGTGAATATAACTGTTCTTTTAGCTCCCTAGACAAAATGAACACTTAACCCTTGCAGTGCAGGAGTAGTCCCACTGCATGTGTTAAGATTTTATTTCTCTAAATTTGACTTTTATCCCAGTGCAGATGAAAAAAATTAGTGAACCAGGTTACATAAACAGGATTTCACATTTTCCATCATGTTGCCATATTGGATTGGATTTTTGACAGTTTATAGAAAATTCCAGTGGTTGCAGACTGGGAAAAAATAGATAAAATATCTATTTACATTTTTTGGGGAGGGAGTTTTCTTTAACATACAGGCCTGCCATATAAAAAATGTGTTTCCCATAAGGCCTGTCTCCTTCTGGGGTTACTAATAAAATAGAAGAAATAATTGCATCGTAGATATTTTAGACACCCTAGACCAGCGATCGCCAACCTTTCGGATCTCATGGACCACTAAATTCATAATTTTAAATCCCGTGGACCACTAATATGAATATATATTTCTCACGTGGCATCAGAGAGGCCCGGGGACCACCAAAATTTTCTCGCGGACCACCAGTGGTCCACGGACTACCAGTTGGCGACTGCTGCCCTAGACTACACCAATTTGCCCATAAGATTGCCTTAAAGAATTTGCTTGTTAATATTTATGTTAGGTGAAATGTGTCTACCATTA
>NW_017306532.1:1192722-1200836 GCF_000935625.1 Nanorana parkeri
GCAACTGTCTTTGCTTGCTAACGTCATGACTACACTGGATACAAACCCAGAAACAGCAGCTGGTGTTTTCTTCCTAATCCTAAAAAGATCAACATAAATCATGCGGGTTTCATGCTCCAAGTTCGCTTTGTATGAGTGCGAGAGTCTCCTGTTTGTGCCAAGTAGGGAGCAGCAAGTAATTCAAGAGAAGTTACTGGGATGGATTACTAACCTTCACCCTTTGGCTTGTTTGGAAATGCGTGCTGAATTAGAGATGATATTTACTTATGTTAGCATTGTAGTACCATCGAGGTTTGGTAATGTCATGAGAGTAATATCTCTGGTACTGAAGCACTGGCCTGCTTATCTTCAGCAGAGATTGAAGACTCAGAATACATCTATCCATATGCCCAACCGTCTGTCATTTCTAGTGTTCTTTAAATTGGGGTTGTGACATTTAAATGGGAGAAAAAATGATTTCTGTATTTTCTGTGTGTAACAGTTTTTAGCCCTCTTACATTTTGTTAACATTGGATTTAATGTATGGGCACATATGTAGGCATAGTCTAAAGCATGAAGCTAATAAATATGTATGTTTATTAATAGGGCTGCAGCTAACGATTATTTTCATAATTTTCATTAGTAATTTCCATTTAATCAATTCAAATTTTAAAAAAATCAATACTGTCATTTATTTAAAATAAAATACATAAATGCAGTGTTACGGACATAAAGTTTACTTCAGAATAAAACGGTATGCACATTTTTTGAAATTGCACTGCTCTGGAATGCAGGGCATTGCAGTACTGCGCGTTCCAGGGCAGGCGATCACACTGTGGACGGGAGGTGCATTTGGGATCCATTGAAATGAATGGCACTGCAACGCACCTCCTGCAGCAAAATTTGTCAGGCTGAAACAGAAAATTACTTTTCCCACCTTTTTTTATATATATATTTTTATTTAATCATTGTAGTATATTAGACAATTTTAATTCGTTTCATGGATTTAAAATAATGTGAATTGTAAAACTCTAAGCCAATATAAGAAAAAAAAGAGAAGGACCGGGGCAGCAGCGCAGGTACGGGGGGGTGGGGTTGTCAGCAGGGGAATGCAGTCTCAGTGGTCTCTTCTTCCCGCTGGTGCTGGCTGCAGTGGTCTATGTCACCGCTGCCTCTGCCGATACAGGTGAAGAGAACAGCGGAGATTGGATTGAAAGGGACACAGACTGCTGCAGCCAGCACCAGCAGGGAGGAGAACGGAGGTGCAAAGCAGCGGCGATTAATCAATGATGAGAATCGTTGCTAACAATTCTCATTGTTGATTATAACCGATTTAACCAATTAGTTGTTGCAGCCCTATTTATTAATAGAGTAAAAGCACAAGGCCAGGAAGTTCTCATCTATGAGACAAGGTTACTAGCTATGAGACAAGGTTACTACATTTAAACTTGTTCTCTATAATCACCACTCTGGAAGTGAGGAGATATGATTTTCTTGTACAAGTTGTTAAATGGTGATACCGTGTTTCCCCGAAAATAGGACACTGTCTTATATTTTTTTTACCACAAAAAAAACACACTAGGTCTTATTTTCAGGGGATGCCTTATTTTTTTTTTTTGGTATGGTAAGAATGAAATGAGAATAATACTGTCGCTCTTTCTTTTCCTACTGGTCAGTATCGGTAATGCTGATCCCTTTCTTTCACTTTCACAGGCGGAGTGCATCTGGTATCACTCCGCCTGTCACAGTAACTAGCGCTATAGAGGAAGCATCTGCTAATGTGGCTCTGCTCCCTCTGCCACCACAGCCTTGCTTTCTTTGCCATCAGGGACAGCGGTGCAGCAGTGGGGACATCAGACAGTGGACAGCGCAGTAAAGTATGGTACCATTTACCGGTACACAGTACATTACCATTAGATTAAGCAGTCTCTTTAAGCAGTCTCTTCAGGGGGACAGCAGTTGGTGAAGTATGGTACTGGAGTGCTCCCTGTCACTGTGCTGGCCGGAGGGAGTCCCCTGTCATCCCCTTAATACAGTATGTCCCTGCAGGCTGATACCATCTCTCCTGCTCTTCAAGTTCCCCCTCACATGATACCACCAAACTAGGTCTTATTTTCGGGGTAGGTCTTGTATTACAGAAATCTTGAAAAATAGTGCTAGGTCTTTCTTTCAGGGTAGGTATTACAGGCGAAACTCGAATAATTAGAATATCGTGCGAAAGTAATTGCAGTAAGTGCTGCAAAAGGGGCCCAAACCAAGTACTGAGTACATATGCATGCTTGTACTTTTCAGAGGTCCGATATTGTTCTATGTACAATCCTTGTTTTATTGATTGCATGTAATAATCTACTTTTTTGAGGTTGTGGATTTGGGGTTCTTGGGGTTTTCATGAGCTGTAAGCCATAATCATCACAATTATGACAAATCACGGCTTGAACTATCTTGCTTTGCATGTAATGAGTCTATCTCGTATATTAGTTTCACCTTTTAAGTTGCATTAGTGAAATAAATGAACTTTGCACGATATTCGAGTTTCACCTGTATTTTCGGGGAAACAGGGTAGCAACATCACTAATAAACTTTTACGGTAACCTCCATAACAAAGACTAGAGGCCACCATCTGAAATTAGTGGAGAAAAAAATCAAGCACAAAGGGCTTAAGGGCTTCTTCACAGTAAGAGCGGTCAGGGTATGCAACTCGTTGCCGCAAGCGGAGTGTGGAATCGTTCAAAAAGCATTTGGACGATTTCCTCAGAGACCGCAACATACAGGGGTACAGGTACACTTAAGAAGAAGATGGCACATGGACTCATCCACACTCATGCACGTGTAGATTCACATGCATACACTCTATGGGTTGGACTTGATGGACCCGTGTCTTTTTTCAGCCTCGAATACTATGTAACCATGTAAAAAAATGGATGAATGTGATTATGTTGCAGTTGTGTGAGTAAAGTCTAGTGGTCCAACAAAAAATAAATAAAATGGGTCAGTTCAAACAGCTCTATATACTCATTTTTAATTAGCGCAGCTTAAAATGAAACTGCAGGCAAAGCACTAAATACATATTAGTTTACTATGTTACCTGCCAAAGGATTTGTAATTTTGGCCAGCCATTCCTGTGGTAAGTACACCTCTAAAGGGCATAGAGATCACTTTAATACTGCTATTATGTAGCATCACTGCTTCCTGGGCCAGCTGTACATTGCTCATGGTGAGCTTACTGAACAAAGCTGATGATGCTGCTTCAATATCCAATGAAAAGGTCTGAAGGCAGAGAGGTGATTATAGAGAACTAAATTCCTGAATCAGGAAAGGGAACTGCTTAAAGCTGATCTCTGGGTTCCCTGTCCCACACGCCCCCTCTAAATAATCACTGGCATATAAAACAAAAAACTAAGTGCCCATTTTGCTCTCCCAAATCTGCTGTCATGTGATGTTCAGGTCCTCAACCTTCTCTCTTCTGTGTACTGGAGATGGAGTCCTTTAGTGTCAATATTACTGTCCATGTGACATGGATACTTTCTATTGGCTGGCCAGCAATAAGGTCCTCTCAGGATCCAGGAGAGGAGTAGCAGCAGTAGTCTCAGTGCAAGGGGCCTTGTGGGATCATCCGGCAGGGACACATTTGTAGTGCTGGTTTACCGGCCCCTGACATCCGGAAACAGTGTCGGCGATGGAGCCAGACGGTAGACTTGGGTGAATCGAAAAAAAATTACAGCTGATTGGGTTAGACATTTTGCCCAGTGATGATCTTCAAAGCAGAACTCGAGCTTTCGCTGCATAACCATGCGTAATTGTAGATTATCATTAGCATGTCTGCAGTGGTGTATTTAGGTTTTGTGCTGCCCTAGGCAAGACTAGACCTGGGCGCCCCCCCATCTAAATTTGCCCCACCCCTTCCTATTTAAAACATTTAGCATAACCTGTTAGAAGCTGAATATGGATGGCGAGCATCTGTTTAAATAGTAATAGCTGTATCACTTCTAGTGTGCAGAGCGGAGCAGCCATGTGTTAGAGTCCTGCCGGCCGACTGGAACACCTGCAGCCCCTCCCATTACCGCGTGTCACTTCCTCCGGATCTCAGTGCAGCATCATCGATTCTCTGGCCGGCTGCCTGCTGTTCACTGCTGGGCTCACCCTGCCGTCTGCTTCTGTGCCCGGCTCCCGCTCTCCCCCCTCTCCACCACAAGCAGGCTCCGTGCCTTAAACAGAGCTTCAGCTTTTACAAACGGGCTGTCAGACAGACGTTTGCGGTACAAGGCGTTTGCCTAGGGCCGCCCCCCAGGAAAGTGCCGCCCTAGGCAAATGCCTTGTTTGCCTCGTGGTAAATACGCCCCTGCATGTCTGTTTCCTGGATTGAGGCAGCCCACTAATGATGTCCATTCAAGAGAATGTGTGGAGGTCCTCGCAAGACCCTTAGAAGTGCCTCTGGTGGCCTAACGCTAGGAATTTTATTCAGTAACATTAAAAATATGCAGAGAATATATATATTGGACTACAGTTCTGCTAAAGCTAGTTTTAGATAGAGTGGGGAAGTGTTAAAACCACTGGCTGCCAAGTTTTATTGCTGCCTGTTTCCCTGTTGGCTCAGCGGAGCAGGAAATGAGGGGAAGTCTCCCCAACAGGGAAAAAACACCACACACTCCTGTCCCAGTGACCGAGCCAGAAGTGAGGGGATATTTTTTCTGATAGGGGTTCTAACCACTCCTCACCCTATCCAAAACTAGAAGAAACATTGAGCTGGAGTTGGGCTTCATTGTAAGGCCATGTGACATGGCTGTGTGCACAAAATACAAATCCACCCTCTTCAAATGCAGAATTGTATTGGACTGTTCAATGCACTTTCTCTGACTTGGTTTTTGGGAAACACCTAGCAGCCATCTCAATATAGTGATCCCAATAACAAGAAAGTGTTCCTTATATATAATATAATTATAAATAAATTGCAGTCTTTTGGTTTATATTGTGCATCCATGGTCTGATGATGCTGTTCAACTGTTTTTGGTAAACAGAAAAATACTTTTTTTGATTTTATTGCTAATTGGGTTTTTGGTATTTTTCAAACCAAACACAATGTGCATGATGTACATTAGACCTGCTCCCTGTTTGTGATCATATGCAATCATTTTAATGGGAAAATGAATCAAACATTGTGGGCAAATGACTGCCATTGGTCTTTAACTGTATCACAAATGGCAGAATGGCTGAAAATGGGATTGGTACATATAAATAAACTTACAAGTAGCTAAATCACAACTTTAAATGGTCACTTCTTTGTCAAGAGAATTTGTCCACACACTGCGGACTTTATTGTATTGACTATTATTATTATTATTTTAAAAACATGGCAACAAAAGCCCTTCTGTTCTGACAGCTACTTGGTATCTTTGTGAAGAGGGAACTTACCTCTAATCATAACTCTGTTGCCACTGCTGGGTTGTTATCTCATTACATGATAGTCTCCATGTTTTCAGCTTGAGGTTAAGTTACACAGGAAACAATGAAGTCTGTAGCAGCTGCTCCAGTTTCATGCTATTTCAGAAATATTCCAATGTTCCGTTTATGATTGTCTAGTAAAACTTATGTATACAATATGTGCACTTAACATAGTCACTATGAGGACACTCTGACAAGATGCATATGCCAGGCGCTTTACCCTTAGAATTTTGTCCCTCTGCTCATGCCATATTATATCTCCATGTATGGGTAATGCTATTTCTGAGGGAGCAGCACATTTACCCTATGCATGTGTTTTTTTTCCCTTTGTTATATAATGTGCAAAGGTGTCTGCACATAAAATTTATTTGTACAAACTGGTTTCTGAATGCCCTGGAGATGTGGATGTAGATGGTGGATGCTCTAAGCTTATCTCTACTTTTGGCTCCATTTCAAGAGATTGATGTGCATAATTTTCCTCTGGGCATATTCCGTAAGGCAAAGTACACCGACAGAGTGATCAGGTATATGTTATTTAGTGCACCTCCTATGATCCTCACTGCCTAGTCACCTCTAAGCAGCATAACAGAAATGTCTTGTCAAGGGTGTTGCAATACTCCGCAATGTGCAGCTGGGAGGTCCCCAAGGAGTAGAGAGTATAATGATCCTTCTAATAAGATGACCTTGAGGCCATCTATTGAAAAATTGCCATTTTTGTTTTTATTGTCATGTATTTTTCTTTTAGCCATGTCATATGTAATGTATTGTAATGTTTCCTTTTGTTATATTCTTCATCTTACCACATCATGTGAAATGTCATATCAGATTAACCAGGACAAATGCCCAAGGGGGTAGGAGGGAATCATTGACACGGATTAAAATCTGCTGCCTTTTTCAGATTTGTCTCTGGTATTAGACACGGGGGGTTAGAAAGACATTTTTGGAGCATGTATAGTTTAAAAAAAGGTTGAGGTATCTAATAGGAGGCAGATCACAGAAACTAACAAGAAAGACTGACTGAAATGTAAGGTTTGTGTTTATCTGATAAGCTTTATTAACATACAATGGGCAAGCCACCTTGGACCCCTCACAGCCCCTCCTAACATTTCAAAGAAATAGAAGAAAGAAGAATGTTTAATTTAAAATATTAGCCTATGCTTTATGAATGGGAGAATGTAACAAAGTTGAAAATGGGTGTTATCCCAATTTGGCTGCCAAAGTGAAAATACACTTTAGTCCTCATTCACAACATGAAGCATGTTTTCTGCTCACAAATTGCTCAAACATGAAGCTCAATGTAGCTCTTCCAATGCATTTCAATGGAGATGTTCACATCTGAAGCTCAAAGCCCCCTGTAGCTTGTAGCTGAAGTTTGTAGCTTGAACATGAGGTACTTTGTGCCGGATTTTGTATTTGTTTATTTATTATTTTTGGCCCTAATAGACTTCAATGGTGTAGCTCAATGTTGCTCATTAGCTGCGTTTTTGCACGACCATTGTAGCGCAATGTCGCACTACACATGTGTCACTTTTGCCCAGAGATTACGCTCTCCACAGAAGCAGGAAACAGGAAAAGGAATTATGCCGACTTTTGATTGGTTACTGCTCAATGTAGCAGCTACAAAGTCTCTGTGGTAAAATGTCAAAAGAAGGGATTAGCAGCGCGTCAAAATGTGCACTGTAGCTCAAAGAAGCTCGATGTAGCTCAGTGTCGCTCTGCTCAAATATGCGCAGAAAAAGTGCTTATTTTGTTGCAGCACAGTGTGAATGGGGTTTTAGCAACTGATTTACAGATTAATGCCTAATTCTCTTATGAAGAGACCGTGTCTGTATAGCAAAAAATAAAAACTGCCTGTAGGTATAAAGTGCAGGTAACTAGAGCTGCCTGCAAATACCTGCACCAATTTATGGCTCAATACTGGGGCATTCTCACAGGAAGAGCCCTAAAACATCTAAGTAGTCTGAGTTTGCCACTAAGCCACATCTCCCCCCTTTTCTACTGGCCCATAACTATGATCTGCTTGCTTACATCCAAATGTGCAAGAGCCATTAAAGCAGGGGTCTCAAACTCAATTCCCTCGAGGGCCACTCCAACAAATTTTTTTTCTCCCATGGGGGCCGCTGGCTAAATTTCATACTTTAAAATAAAATGTAACTATATGCGATATGGTACTATGGACCCCAATACACACACAATAAGGCCCCACTCATATCTGTAGTCTTAGGTGCGATTAGGGATTCCTGTGTCAGAAACTTGCGTTTTCCTGCAGCAGGAATCCCTAATCTGGCGTTTACAAGCAGCCGGTGTCACCCATTCGAGTTAATGATCAGGTGACAGCAGTTGCATGTAAACGCCTGTACACCGCATGTAATGATATGTGATATTATTACATGTGGTTAGAAAACACTCTCCCTGAATACACAAGCATTGCGTCCAGGAAGAGTGATTGATTCCTAACCGAATGTAATCATATCACATATCATTAGATGCGGTGGGCAGGCATTTACATGCAACTGCTGTCACCTGATCATTAACTTGAATAGAGGTGACAGTTGCCGCTTTTAAACGCCAGATTAGGGATTCCTGATGCAGGAAACATCAGGAATCCCTAATTGCACGTAAAGATACAGGTGTGAATGGAGCCTAATACACTTAAATTCTCCCCCCCCCCCCCCCCCCCCACAACACAAAAAACC
>NW_017306532.1:1202225-1259698 GCF_000935625.1 Nanorana parkeri
AATATAATTTCCAGTCCCGTCCGTCACCCACACACCCACATGTAAATTAAATACACAGCCCCCTCTCCTTACCTTATTGCAGGGAGGAGGCTGTGAGCCAAGATCATCAATCCCTGGTGATCTAGTGGCGATTAGTAAGGTCTGCTGCTGACCTTACTAATCAATCCTTTTGGCCAGCGTTCAGCGAAGACGCCGGACGAAAGGATCCGAGTGCTGGCACAGAAGCAGCTATGCGGCCTGCATCCAGTGGCCCGCGGGCCGGTACTTTGAGACCACTGCACTAAAGTTTCACTGTTTTACACTGTAAACACTATGGGTTTATTTATAAATAAATGTATTTAGTTGCTAACGAAATTCTGTGTTTACATTTTGCTGCTGGACGGCGGCTAGATTCCGCAGTGGGCGGCATAATGTAAACAATGGGGAGATATAGACAGCCTGCTATTGGCTATTTCAAATTGCAATAGACAATAGCAGGCTGGCTATTGTGCCTACTGAGCATAGGAGTGGACCTGAAACAGAACTTTCTCTATTTGTCCTAGAGCCACTGGGACTAGAAGTTGTTACCAGAGCAGGAATAGGGGGAACTTTCCAATGGAGGAAGTAGTTCTAGTGACAGCAGTGCAAGACAGCATTTCCCTCCCCTTGTTAGGACAGGAGTTCAAATATTTCCAACTGGACACAGATGTTTTTACCTTTCCCAGTGGGCGGGAAAAAGTCAGCCTGCTATTGGCTATTGCAATTTAAAAAAGACAATAGCAGGCTGGCTATTGAAACCCCACCCACCAAGCAGAGGAGTGGCTGTGAGAGAGAACGTTCTAGACCCAATGGCTCTAGGACAAATAGAGAGAGCAAATTTCTCTAGAGAAAGCAATAAAAATCAAACGGTTTCTAACCCTTCTTCACTGTATCCAAAAATCATGTGTTGACTTTAGACAATTCTCCTTTTGTGTCCCATGGAAAAAATTGCAACTTTGCTGGGTAGAATCTTGTGTCAGGCCGTTCCTTTCTAGATTTAGAATGAGAAGACATTGTACGCTGGGACAGAATCTTGTGTCAGGCCATTCCTTTTTAGATTTAGCATTCCTTTTTAGATTTAGCATGAGAAGACATTGTACGCTGAGACAGAATCTTGTGTCAGGCCATTCCTTTTTAGATTTAGCATGAGAAGACATTGTAACTTTTCTAATTATTTTGTTGAATGTTTCAGAGGAGACGTTATTTCCTTAGTTCGCTCAAAGCAAAAAGTGACCATTTACAGTTGTGCAATGACAGTGCTTGTAATTCATATTCCTCAATAGGATATATACCTACAATGTGTGGAGCAAATGCCTTTACAAGGCTAGATATTACCTTGTAAATGTGGTGGTGACATCATCACTGTTCTGTACATAATCTGAGCTGAGCTGTGTGAGAGGTTCAGAAGACCAAACCACTACAGGCACCTATAGATAGGAGGGGCAGATACAAGACCAGTCAAGCTGCACAAAGAGAGAGTGAGCAGCAACGACTGGAAGAAAGCTTCTTGTGCACAGACGCAAAGTTTCACTCTGGATTACAGCTCAGATCTGGAAAGAATACACGAAGGAACACACAGCACACCAAGATTCAAACAAGATTTACACATACATGCCTCTGTTTAGACAGTATTTGCTTAGCCTAGAGTTCAGTTTTAGATGGGGAAACCCCATGTAAAATACAAATGATAATATAGCATATATAATTGCTGCACAAGTCATTTTGTAATTTTATGTTATTAAAAAATGACCTTTCCATTTAACATTGCAGTTGCTGTAATTTGCTGAAAGTGAAAGAAAAAATCAATACGATATGGTGACCTGGTAGCGTTGTGTACACAAGGGATGACCAAACATCATACTACCACTTTAACCACATGCCCATTGTAAATAAACAGGCGGACGGCAACCTCTTCCCAGAGGTGGACGTACCTGTGCGTAATCTTCCTTTTTTTTTTTTCCTGCTTCCGTGTGCAGAATCCCACAGCAGGTACCAGCTGTTGCATACAAACGTTCAGGCGGCTCTACAGCTGTCCAATCGCTTGTATGACAACAAAGAGTGTGCGCTCCCCCCCTCCACTGCTGCTGCCGGTTATCTCCCTGCGGGCCCGAGACCGGCACAGCGGCTGTTACAATTAAAAACTCCCCCACTGCTGATCTCTCCTCCTCTCTCTCTTCGGCGGAAGTGATGTGTACTACATCACTTCCGCCTTTAGCTGTCGTTTCTCTGGCTGCTATAGCCAGAGAAGAAGCTGGTGAAGCAGATCTCTGCTTCATAAGCTTCTTTGGGGTTCCCTAGGTGATATTAGGGGTCTTAGAAACTTCTGATGTCTCCATAAAGAGGACCTGTTGCTGTATATTTGTTACCACATAGGGGGCTTGTTAGCCTCTTATGTGATAGCATTAAAGTTAAGTGTAAAAAAAAAGTTTTAAAAAAGAATTAGTTACGTATAAAAAAAAGCCCCCCCACCCCACATATAAACGTAAACACATGTCGAATGCGCCTACGTACGATTACGCCACACATGTTGCATATCAGTGTCAGTGTGAGAGCAATAATTGTAGGGTCATCACTCACTGATTGCACTAAACTGATGAGCAGTAAAAGCTTTTAAAGCATCGCCTATGGCAAATTTTAGGTATGGTAGTTTTTTGCGATTTCGTGGGTGCACACAATTTTAAAGCTTGACAGATTTGGTGTCTATTTACCCGACGTGACACCGTCTTTTTTATATTTTACCAAAAAATTATGTACTAATGTTTTATAACATAACGTAGGGAAAACTCTTCTTTTTTTTCCCCCTCAATTTTCTGAACTTTTTGTTATATAGTAAAAAAATTAAACCCCAGTGGTGATTAAATACCACCAAAAGAAAGCTCTATCTGTCCCCCAAAACTGGAACAAAATTCATTTCAGTACAGTGTTGCATGATGGAATAAATATCAGTCAAAGTATTGCAGCGCTAAATACTGAAAAGTGGCCTGGCCAGGAAGGGGGTTTAACACCCTGGTCAGTAAGTGGTTAAAGGCCAATCCCAGACCGAACTCTTTTGTTTTCATACAGTCAGGAAGGATTCAGAACTACTCAGGTTTTTATTGCTGTCTGTGCGTCCAGTTGGGCAATTTATTGTCACTTCCTGTTCTAAAGGCAGCAATAAAAACTTGACAGATGTCCATTGCAGATTATGTCTTCCTCCTTTTTTTTAATCTCTTATACGTCAACACTTCCCCACATACCCCCACCCCCCATTTTGACCAGATAGAAGCCCTCTAGATAGCTTGAAAGACAGAATGCTGATGGGTTGGCTCAGGGCAGTCACTCTACCCACTTTTTATGCTGCTGTTTATGGCTCGCTTCTCTCGCATGCTATCTATTTGCCATCGTGACCCCATACCCATCAGTAATGGAGACATATACACTGCCTGGCCACAAAAATATTTACACACTATTTTGTTGGACCAAGTTTAGCTTTGACCATGTTTAGCTTTGATTACGGCACACATCTGCCATTTCGATAAGCTCATGCAATGTCACAACATTTATTTCAGTCCAGAGTTGCATTCATTTTTCACCAAGATCTTGTAGTGATAATGGGAGAGTCAGACCACTATGTAAAGTCTTCTCCAGCACGTCACAAAGATTCTCAATGGGGATAAGGTCTGGACTCTGTGGTGGCCAATCTATGTGTAAAAATGTCTCATGCTCCCTAAACCACTCTTTCACAATTTGAGCCCGATGAATCCTGGCATTGCCATCTTGAAATATGCCTGTGCCATCAGGGGAAAAAAAAATCCATTGATGGAAAGACCTGGTCATTCAGTATATTCAGTTAGGCAGCTGACCTCATTTTTTGGGCACATAACGTTGCTGAACCTAAACCTGGCCACTGAGGCAACCCCAGATCCATAACACTCATCTAATGGAAAACTCTTATCTATTTGCTTAGCTAAATCCAGGATGTGACATTTTTTTGGCCAGGCAGTGCATGTGGCCTTGTACCAAATATCTTTCTTGCACAGCAACTTAATGTCCATAAAATAAATATGTGAATCTCTGTAATTTTACTAAATCTATTGAAAGTGGAACCATTGGAAGATGTTCTAACCTTTCCCTATTCTATCCAAAACTACACAACATAATTTGACTGGCGTTTCTCTTTACATATGAGATTACTTACATTTGATTCTGGTAGATATTTAGTGGTCTATTCACAAAAGGGTGAAGAGTTTGGAGAAGGTAGGAGAAGTGAACAATCTAGGACAACATAGCTGAACGGGAAAGTGAGATGAATTGGAGAATTTTTCCAAATCAGCTATTTTGGCCTAGATTGTTCCCTTCTCCTGCCTTCTCCAAACTCTTCACCCTTTTGTGAATAGACCCATTAGTAGCATGTCCTTTTGGAGAACCTGAAGTAAGCTCTTATCTACTTTTCACTAAAAACATCTTGAGACCTAAAAAAAAAGGGAATCTAACAAAATTGAACTATTGTTCTTTTGTTTATGTTTTGTGAGCCGTACTTACCACAGTTTTTATACTTCCTAAAACAGACATGGGTTATTACAATATCAAGTTTCCAGGGAATACTTAAAGTGCATTGTAATAGTCTTAAATAACTAATGTACAGAAGTGCACGGGCAATTCATTTAATAGCAGCAGAGACGCTTAGTCTTTTTAAAGAGTCATCTTTTTAGCTATTTCAGTTTTGCTGGAATAACAGCCAAGACCTCAGTGTTGTTTTGCTGGTTTATTGCCTTTATAATTGGGTGTTTACCTGGCCATAGATGTCAGGTGGCAGGTGTAGGTACTGGTACAATCTGTCAAACATTCAAATCTTTCCATGGACTTGAGTCATACAGCTTTTGTAGTGACCTCATGCCACCATCAAACACCTGTACTGGTTGGAAAAAAACTAACGTTACCAACCACTATCACCTGAAAACAGGCCAGTTATCTACTTAAAGGAGAACTATGAGGTTAAGACTTTTCCCCATAGTTCTCCTTAGGGAAACTGGAGGACACAAACTAGCATCCTCCCGTCACCCTAGGCTCAGTATACCGCGAGCTGTAGCTCGCGGTATACTGAGACGTCGCAGCTGAAGCGGATCCCAACAATTGTGCCGGGATCCGCCCAGCTGCATGACTGACAGCTGGCTCTGCCTATCTAAAGGCAGAGCCAGCTGTACCCTCCCCCGTCCGTTCGGCCAGTCAGCGCTGGTGGATCAGAGCGGGGAGGGGGGAATCCAGCCCCTCCCCTGTCACGGCAGAGAGCCGTGACAGGATCGAGAGGTGAGCGAACGCCGGTATGTGTTCGCTCACCTCCCGATCTACTGAGCCGACCTGTGACAGTCTCATTGTCACAGGTCGGCTAGAACTATGAGGTGAGTGAACAGCACTCACCTCATAGTTCTCCTTTTAATATGTTGCTGGCTTGTTGTACATACTGAACATGTTAAAATACCATAGGCAAGAGTAAATAGAGTAGAAAATACATTTCTACTGAGATGCATGCTGGATAGTGTAAACTAGTAGAAGACACGGCGATGGGGAATGCTGTAAAAAGCATGGTCTGCAATGACAAGTGTAGGTGAGCGTACTTAAAAATATAAGGTAATTGTTCATTGATCAGCAAGCATTTATTGTGACTATTGTTAAAGCAGAAACCTCTGACTTCTCGTTCTTGGGGGAGATAGAGATCAGTTTTTTTTATTTAATTTTTCTTAATTTCCTTAGCTAATCAATATTCTTTCCAGCAAGATTTGGTTAGTGTCAGAGGTGTCTGGCTGCTTCTCCTATACAACATATTCAGTAGATCTGATCAGGCGCATTTATTAAAGAACCATGTTTTCTTTCTTTTATCCGAAAAATGTATTTTCCCAAACACTAGACTGTGGTTGAATTGAATACCTATGGCCAGTCTTATGGGGTTTGTGTACTGCCAGAGCTGTTATATTGGGGAAACAATGTTTTACCAGCAGAAAATTCCATATGGGCCATTAGCATTAATGATGCTTTGCATTGGGTTCTGAACTGATTGATAAGTAGCCAGTTGACATCCAGTTCAGCTGTAATTGGAGATATTGGGATGTCGGCATCTAATAAGGTTTTGGAAGCTTTAATGCAAAGATCAAAGAGAGACAGGCTGCTATATTATGCTTTCTAGCTTATATCTGAGTAAGCTAGTTCTAACATTGACACAAACAATGCTTATCTTTAAGATACTGCGTCTTGTCATCAAGGGGCTAACCAGTGTGAGAACTGTTAGGAAAAAAAGCTGAGACGGGTTAACAGCTCCACGTTGTAGTCTGTGTCCCATTTGTGAAGATTTCCATTCACTTCCTGTCCAATAGCCACAACAGGAATTGAGAGGAAATCCCTCCAAAGAAAGCAAAGTCCCTGATAGTCAGCAGGGTTGCCAAAACTAGTGTCCCCATTGGAAGATTTCCCATCTATTCTTGTTCGGATGACAACCCAAAATTTGGGATTCTCCTTCACTGCCAGATGTCACTAATAGTTGTCACCAGGACAAATAGAGGGGGTAAATCTCATCAATGGCTAAACAGGGTAGTAAAACCTGACATGTATTCTGATCCCTCTCCACTGTATCCAAACTAAGTTTTGGCTTCAGTTTTGCTTAACATTTAATGTTTTTGTTCCCAGGCTTTAACTTTCTGGTTCACTTAAGCACACCTTGATAAAATGCCTGTTCAATGGAACCTTTTTGTATTAAATCTTTCTTTTCCTAAGAAGCTCTTTTCTATTTGACATTTATTAAATAAGTATCACAGAATTGTAAATGCCTTACTCGCACACACAGCTGATTTTCTCAGCATCAGTGAACATACACCTTCTCTTTCTGTGCTTCATATCCTAATAGATTGTAAGTTCTTGTGCCCTCTTACTTTGTTCCTGTATTTTGATGACTCTGTTTATCTATTTATTGTTCCTAGTGCTCCTAGTTATAAAATAACATTATAGTTCTGTATAGATGCATTAGAACAGATACATTGTCAGACTCTTACTAGAACTATTAAGCACTGAAAGCATATTTGTAGTGCGTCAAAAGCATTCTGTATAGAGGAACCTACTTTTTATAGCTGTGTTAAACACTGTAAGGGGAATTCATCAAAACTGGAGCAGATTGGTTGCCACTTGCCATACACATCAGCAGCCACCTTTTTATTTTTAAATCTTAACTGAACACACTGAAAAGAGAAGCTGATGGGTTGCCATAGGCAACTGCTCCAGTTTTAATGAATCCCCCACCCCCCCCCACAAATCAGGTTTAAAAGAATAAAATATATGTGAAGGAAAAGGGCAGAAGATGAAAATGTGCTAGCAGTAATAGTTTCTGTCGTGTTATGCATTCAGAGCTCTGTGTTAAGCAGTAGAATAAAGCAGATTTATTGTATATTTTCCATTTAATGTGACCTTTGCTCTGGTTCTCCTCTGCATCATTTGTCAGTATTGATTTCCAATAGGCTGTACGTGTAATGAGGAAGCGGCTTTGACGAAAGCAGGGCAGCACTGTTCAAGTGTATAAGCATAGTTGTTACACAGATACTGGGCAGGATGGCACATTGCTGCTTTTCTTACGCTGCTGTTCATCCTGTTGTGTCACCGCTAATTGTACATTACCTTACACATCTGCATGAAAACACGTGCCAGGATGGGAGGAGAAAGAGCCAAGTCATTAAATATTAATGTTCTGATATTCTAAATTTAGCCGTAGTCTAGTCATGGCTAGCCCGGGATACAATGTGTCCGAAACAATGAGGTGGTGTAATCAAGTCACAGTTTATAGAGCTGTCCTTCTTTTTTTTTTATCGGCACAGCCAGTCTGTTTCTTATTTTTAACCAACTTAAACCCTTTTCCTGTTAATGTTTAGGCAGTGAAAGTGAACCTGGCAGCAAGACAGCAACAGACAGGAAGCCTGGCGTGGCAGTTATGAACTTACCGTCCGATGTCAGCACTGCAAGCTTGATAAACAGAGGAGCTGACGACCAAGCTTTGCACAGTCAGAGCCACACAGAGGAGAAGCATCTGTCCATCTCTGGAGCAACCTTGGAGATTCACACTCAGCCTACGGGGACAGAAGGCAGGGCTAATCCTGACAGCAGCTTCTCTTCTGGGGATGCTGGGAAGAATAACAACCTCCTGCAACCAGAAGCAACAACGAACAGCAGCAATGTGTCAGAAATAGAAACATTCTCCAAGGAGGGAGTAGAAGAACAAGCTGGGAGCCCAATGGTAGACAAATTAATTTCAGCAGCCACAGTTCACTCAGCTTGTGTTTCATCAAAGCAGGATGACATTACTGGAGGGAGCAGTTCTTTAGAGTTCAGTAGTCCTAGCACAGAAGACACTGCCACTGGAGATGGAATAACTGTTGAAAAAAGGGTTATTAATGCGGACAGCGAAACAGGTGAACTAGGACAACCTTCTGAGATTGGTGCTGATCAGATATGCTCAAGAGAGGGTCCGAGCAGGGCTCAGCATCAAGCGGCAGTTGAATTCATTGCAAGTCTCTTAAACGGGGACCTGAAAGACAGTGAGAGTTTCCTGGCTCATTTGGAGTTCCAGGAAGACACGTTTTCTGAAGAAGAAATGTCACCAAGCCCAGGAGAGTCTGTCTTGGGGGAGAGTTTCCTTTCATTGGATGAATTGGCAAAGAAGATAGAGGTAGAAGAGGTAAGTGCTATGTTCATGCTTACAAATCAGATTTCACATTAGATTTATTTTAATTTTGTGTTGTTTTTAGGTAGTTTGTGTTACATTTTTACTGTAGTTTGCAGTATTTTCGCATTAGAGAACACCTATGGATGTGGGTATACTTAGTTTTTTTTCTTAAAGTGTATTTCCACTGTTGCAGCCAAATTGGAATAACATCTATTTTATATTTGTTACATGGTCCCAATCACATAGCGTAACTTTAAACATACACTAAACTCAAGAGTTAAACCTTTAAAATGCAATCAAGTACCTTAACTAATAACAAAAATGTATCTTATGTGTTTATCACTCAGCTGTAGATCCTCAGATCATCTCTGAATTGGTGCTGACACTGTCCTTCCTTCTGGAGGGTGGCTAACTTTTGTTCCACATGGTCCCTGTGTGTTTTATAAAGTAGCCTTCGCTCCAAGCTTGCTCCTGTGATAGACTATAATCTCATGCTTAGTTTACTCATTTGCATTGAAATGAGTCTATCATGGGAGCGAGCTTGGAGCGAAGGCTACTTTAGAACACACACAGGGACCATGGTGAACAAAAGTAGACACCATCCTGAAGGAAGGGCAGTGTCAGCATGAATTCAGAGATGATTTTAGGATCTACAGCCGAGTGATACACAAATAAGATACATTTTTATTATTAGGGTACTAGAAAGCATTTTTTAGATTAACTCCTGAGTTTAGTGTCACTTTAAACTATATTTAAAAATAGTTTCTTGCTATTGTCTTTTTCTAAAAACTACAAAAGTGAACATTTTCCTTTCTCTTTAGTTTCAAGGAAGGGCTGGGGAGTTAATATTTTTTCCACAATTAACCCTGTCTGTAATGTGTTGGTAGAGGTCGCGGCCTCGACCGGGCCCTGGAGTTCCTTCATGGACTCATGCATCTCAGAGCTCACTGCAGGGAAGCGATCGGGAAGTGACCGTATCGGCGGCATTTGTTTCTGCTCACTTCCCGATCGATAGAGCCGACCTGTGTCAGCTTCTTTGTCACAGGTCGGCGCTAACTACGAGGATGAGTGGAAATCACTCACCTCAGTTTTCCTTAAAATATGTTTGTAATGTATATGATGTCAAGTAGTTTGAGGCTAGGTTCAGACCTAGGCGTTGGCAGTTTTTGTGCGATTTTTGCACGCTTTAGCATCTAAAAACACGCATCAACCCCTGCACAGAGATGCAAAACCATGCAGGATCCGCCGCAAAAAAAACTCCTGCATCTTTTTTCACAACGGGCGACACAACACTAAGGTGGGAGCAGTTGCCATTAAAGGAGAACTATGGGGTTAAGGCTTTTCCGCATAGTTCTCCTTAGGGTAACGGGAGGACACAAATTAGCGTCCTCCCGTCACCCTAGGCTCAGTATACCGCGAGCTGCTGCTCGCGGTATACTGAGACGTCGCAGCTGAAGGGGATCCCGACAATTATGTCTGGATCCGCCCAGCTGCGTATGCATGGCAATATGTGTTTTGCACGTTTTCACACGCATGGATCCGTGTGAAACCGCTCAGGTGTGAACTCAACCTCATAGTTTGAGCTGACGTGTGAAACTGTCACAGGTCGGCTCAATAGATCGGGAAGTGAGTGAACACATACCGTCGCTCGCTCACTTCTAGATCATGTCCCTGCAGAGAGCCGTGACTGCCACTCACGGCTCCCTGCAGTGATTCTCCCCCCTCCCCTGTCCGATCCTCCAGAGCTGACTGGCGGAACGGACGGGGTGGGGGCGGGTACAGCTGGCTCTGCCTCTAGATAGGCAGAGCCAGCTGTCAATCACGCAGCTGGGTGGATCTCGACAGTAATGTCGGGATCCGTCCCAGTGGTCTTAATATACCGCGAGCTGTAGCTTTGGGTCAGCTTTGAGCTTTGGGTCATGGGAGAACGCTAGTTTGTGTCCTCCCGTGACCCTCGGGAGAACTATGGGGAAAAACACTTCCCCTATAGTTCTCCTTTAAGGTGTAACAGGATATAAGATTATATAACAGGGAGACATTTGTTATTGTCTTTCAGCTCTCCCTTCAGACTTTTACTAAAGTTCATGATGCCGCTCACCAAGGCAGCCAGATTTACTGAGAACCACATAATCAAGGAGGGTTTCTACTCTTGGGTAGTGGCCCAACAATGTAGGAAGATGCAGCTTCAACTCTATATAGGCACACCGGTAAAGATAAACACAAAAGAAAATATCACAAACGGCATTGAGTATTAGGGGTCAGCAGCAGTTATAAAAATACAGAAATCAAACAAGTCTTATTTATCAAAGCTTCTGAGAAGGATTTCCCTTGTTTCATCGTTTGATTATTATAATCAGTGTATTTTATGGTATATGCTTTTGTAGCATCTTGAACTGGTGGCACAGGTGCCGTATTTCTTGAGAATCTGTTGGGGTTTTTTTATTTATTTATTTGGTACCATGTAAACAATGTAGGAGGACTCCGAGAAGGAAAAGGCACATTCTGTGGGATGTGAAAACTTTCACCTGTTAATGGTCATGTGGATTAGATAGACCCACAAAAAAAAAAAAAAAAATTTGGGGGGGAATGAAGTATAACAGTGTTAAAATCCTTTTCAGGTTTTTATTAGTGTCTGTGTCCTGCTAGAGAGATAACCGTTGTCACCAGGACTACAAGTGATGAGAAATTTTCCTCCAATAGGGCTCTTACTCTGTTGACAACTGTCTCAGTTGTCAACAGAGTAAGAGCCCAATCGGTTCCTGTTCTGTCTACAGGGCGGAATAGAAGGGAAATCTCTGGAATGGGTCACTGATAGCAAAAATAACTTCTTAGGTTTTATCCATTTTCATCCCAAATCAAAAAGGCAGCCTCATTAGTTCCTGCGGTGAGCAATTAGGGATCTATCGGTGGCAACACCGGGCATTTTGACTAGGACTGTACTTGTTAAAATGCCCCGATACCTAAAAGCCGATGCCGGCTCTTTAAATTTTTAAATGACTTTAGCTGCCCTCGCGGGGACCTCGTGGTGGCTGTTTACAGCACTAGTCCGTTCACACATTTCCTGCTACTCCTTCCCGCCACCCGCATCCAGCCATGGAGAGACCCACATCCGCCCGCACAGCACTGAGGAGACCCGTCGCATCCTCTCGCACAACCATGGGGATCCCCCACTGCACCTGCCCCAACAGCCATGGTGAGACCCGCTGCCCGCACACCCCTGCGGAGGCCCGCATGCACACAACCACCTGAGAAGCCGCATAGCCCTGGTGAGTAACACGAAGTATGTAGATTAATATTATTCTGCATTGCTGTATATTGTTTTGCTTGGAATTGTAGTCCTCTGTTGCTGGTGGCATTCTGCATTGCTATATAATGTATTGCTGGGATTTGCAGTTCTCTATAGCTGGTGGTATTCTTCATTGCTATATAATTTTATTGCTGGAATTTGTAGTCCCTCTACTGCTTAGTCAGTGGCAGAACTACCAGGGGCACAGCGTTTGCAGCTGTGACCATGCCCTCGCACTCGACCTAAAATCATTAGTCTGTATTGTTTTGGAAAAATAGTCACTGAAAAAAGGTATCGGTAATTGGTATCAGCGAGTACACAATGAGGATAGTTAGAACGTGGACCAAGGGGCCCCATCCTGCCATTGGGATGTCACTGTCTGGCCTGCGGTCCGGATACAGACTGATCGCCGACCTACACTTGGTTACGACTGGCTTACAGTGCATGAGCACTGCTGGCGTACTAGAAACGAATGACGTCAGGTGCCCACCTCCCCTGCAGTCATTGTTTGCTAGGACCTCTGGTGTCCTAGCAACTAGTGACATTGGGTGTCCTCATCCTTTGCAGTCATTTGTTGCTAGGACCGCCGGGTGGTCCTAGCAACTGATGTTAAATATGTTCCCCAGTGGGTTTGCAGGCTTTGGTACTGATGATTTGTTTTTGGACTGTTTGTGTTTTCATATCTGAATTATTTAGCCCCAAAAATGAACCCTTAGAGTTTAAATACAATTTAATAAATAAAACAACGCTACCAATGAGCTACTCTAATTTGCTCCCTTTTGGTCTTTCGTTATATCTGTTTTTTTACAGAGTTACTTTAATACATAAAGAACTATACCAGGATAAGCATAAGATGTACTCACAGAAACCGTTTTGTATTGAATTATCATTTACCGTCCTTGTTTAGCCTCTGGCCTTTGGAACAATGCCAGCGTACTCACTCAGCATATACATAGCTACTTAATGAGAGTTTGAAGAATCTTTTTGCTAATGGGATATTATACAGAGAAGAAAATCTTATTGAGGAAATGTAATGTCTAAGCTCATCTTTCTCTTAAAGCTGAACTCTGGGGAATACAAAACTTAACACTTGCAGTATGCCTGGAGGTGCTTGTTTTGCCTAGGGGATGATGAATAAGGTGATGTACTTACCTTATCCCTCGCATGTTCTGCAGGCGGTGCTGTTCGAGGCTGTGGAGTTCAGCTTTAAAAGGGATGTATTGGGATTTTTTTTTTAATCAGCTTTTCCCAGCTCCTCCTACGTTATAGAAATATAGGGGTGAGGTGTTCTGTAGTCCTAACACATTTCCTGTCCTAGAGTGACAATGCCACTTTTTTTCCATAGAAGCATTACAGTGAGTGTTGTCACCCTAAGACTAGGTTCACACCTGCACAACATCCGGGACGCGCGCTCCTGTACAATGCAGGCAGCGATTGCCGTGCGCCCCCATTGATTTCAATGGGGTGACATGCGCACGGCAATCACAGAAAAAAGATAAAAGTACCCGTATTTGCCGGCATATAAGACGACTCGGCGTATAAGATGACCCCCTACTTTTTGTGCTAAAAACCCCCGATTTTTGGGGGATGTTTTAAGGTTTCAAAACCCGTCTTATACGCCGGCAAATACGGTACCTTTTTTTGTGATACAGGACGAGCGGCTGTTTTAGTTCAGAAGCACAAGCGGAATCGCGGCGGGAAACTGCGGGACTGGGGTGCCATTAGAAAATAATGTTGCCTACAGCGCGATCGGTTCACACCTTGGCAACTGCTGACGGTGCGGAATCATGCACAATTGCCTCGCGGTGAGGTGTCGGTTATCTCAAACACTATTAAAACAATTGCAAACCCCATTTCAATGCATGTGTACACTGTAGAAGTGATTGAGTGCAAGGAATCTCAGGATCTCAAAGAAATGGGTATGGGGTAGGGATGCACCGATACCGATAGAAGCATCGGTATCGGCCGCGATACCGAGTATTTGCATGAGTACAGAGGGGAAAGAAGACGAATCTTAGTGTGCAGTGGAGAGGATGATGGTCCTCAGAGAAGGGATATCTTCTGATGTATTTACAGCATCAATACGGTCATTACTGGTGCTGTAAATGTGAGCAGCTTTCTTTGGGGACTCAGCACTTGTGCTTGCAGGTTAAGCAGCCAGATAAGTGAGCCACTGGCACTGTGCCACTTTGTGTTTAAAGGAACCTGTCAGAAAATATGGAGAAATATGCTTTGGGGCTGATGACTTTTCCCTTCCTTCACTTGGTGGTGAGTTGCTGATCTGAAACAAGCTTCTGCATATATGATGTCAGGGCATCTACTACTATGCACATGCTTATTCCAGGCCAGTGATTTGCAACATAACAAGCAAGTCAGCAGTGGAAGATCCTTCTATATCTATCCTGATAGGTTCCCTTTTCAAGGATAAGTACAGGGCCGGACAAATGCCAGTTGCCATGGTGGCAAAAAATGTTCTATGAGTCTCCTGGGATATGGGATACAGAGTGGTCTTGAGGTTTTACTTTCACTACCATGGTATTTGAAACAACTGTGTACAGATATACAATCTTTCTTGGGGCACAGTAGGGTTGCCGCCTTTTCTTCAAGTGAAACCTGCACACTCTAGCACCAAGCACGGCATTTTTTGTTTTGTTTTTTTAGAATATAGAGGTGAGAGCAAGGACAGGCAGTCAGGAGACCGGCTCTCGCTATGGCTGTGCAGGGTGGGCTGTGCGGGGGTCCAGAGGCGGTAATGTGCGGGCCGGTGCCTATTTACACAGAAAATGATGCGGCTGCCTGAGATCTGCGCTTGCTGTGGACCTCGGGAGCCGCATCTCTGGAAAAAAGTTTTAAGTGCCGGCATCGGCACTTAGTGTCCTGTGTCAGCTGGCCTGACACCCAGACACAAGACTCCAAAAACTGGAATGTCCAGGGGAATCCTAGATGGGTGGCAACCCTACTGTGTAATGAGCTGGGAGGTCCAGGACCTGACTGCACTATCTGGCTGGAGTGCCTGGATCACAAGACTGCCTGAACAGAGTCAAACATGAAAGCTGCTGGCAGTTATGCACAATCCAGTGACCACTGGTGTGCCAGGAAGGGAATTAAACTCCCATATAAGGCAAAGCCAGTACTGGTCACAGGGGAGTCTGAGTCAGGGTAGCCCATGGCCTTCCCTTATATGAGAAGCCTATCCTGGGGAGACGGGATGAAAATTGGGGTCCCCATATGGAGTCACTACACCCTCACCTGTCTCCTTGGCAGTGCCTTCGGGAGTGAAGAGAGGCATCGGTACTTAGTGTCTTGTGTCCAGGTATCAGTTGGCCTGACACCCGGACACAACTTCAAAACCAGACTGGGTGAATCCCAGACGTGTGGCAATCCTAGGGCACAGGTGTATATCATTTTTTTGCATCCTTTTGATATGTGTGCACCGGAGCATGGTCCGTGGCAGTCTGCAATACGGGTTTATTTATCTCTACGCACTTCGATAAAATACGATTGGGGAAGTACTAATCGCAAAGGGCTACCGCCTGTGGTTTGCGGCCTTCTAATGTTTTCCGCTGGCTACTAGATCTCTTGCCCCTGTCATT
The DNA here is from genome assembly GCF_000935625.1 of Nanorana parkeri. Classification (NCBI taxonomy): domain Eukaryota; kingdom Metazoa; phylum Chordata; class Amphibia; order Anura; family Dicroglossidae; genus Nanorana; species Nanorana parkeri. The sequence continues at coordinate 1,217,800 of NW_017306532.1, forward strand.
CCAGTTCTGAGATTTACACAGCCACATTTGCAGGTCTGGGAGTCCTCCCCCAGCCTTTGACTGTACAGTGAAAGAAAAAGCAGCAGACTCTGTCACTTTCTACTTCTATGCTCCTTGCACTGCAGCACAACTGATTTGCTACTTTTGCTGCTCCCCCTCTAAGCTTTGCTGTATTTGGAATGCAAAAAACTGATGCCATGTCAAATTCAGGTAGTTGCAGTGCTTGCATTTAAACATAATATAATTGTAATGGTTTATGACCAAATATTGATCTGCAATAATTTGTTTGTGTCTTATATCTGCCTAGAGTTTAGCTTTTAAAAACATCTCTCCAAGATTATCCCTGCTACAAGTACAGAACAACACTGGTTGATCCTTCTCCTGATAACAGAACCTTTGCTGTCCTGATACGCCATGCAGTGTTGCATTCATTGATTTCTTTCCCAGCAAAACAGTGCTGCTGCCTTGACTACCAAGAGTCGGCCCAAACAATAATTATAGGGAGAGGGCTTATTGAAGATTCGGGGTGCAACTATTTTTGCTCAGTACCTCATATTGGTTAGGCAAGTGTTAGTCCCTTTCACACTATGTGCAGTGACCGAGGTTTTTCCCAACCGGACCAACACCAGTCACTGCTAAGCCACATAGAGAACAATTGCTTTCTACATTGAATGGCCAGATTATTATGACCACCTGACGTTTGTAGGCAAATTAGCTATAATTTTGCGCTGAAGTTGCTAGAGGGCCAGACCATTATAAATAGGGAAGCAGGTTGGTTACCACGACAGTAGAAGTGATTTTTTTCTGAAGATACTGGGAAACAACGCGATTTAACAGCCTTTGAACGTGGCATGATTGTTGGTGCGAGCCATGGAGCGAGTATCAGCAAAACAGCAGAATTCGTTAAATGTTCAAGAGCAGCTGTTGTTAAAGTGTTTAAAGACTGGACTGTCAGCTGAAAATCTGGGTCTGAACGTGCGAATTGTGGCCGCCAGCGACTAGTCAATGTTAGGGCAGAACGGAGAGTGGCAAGACTGGTACAAGACAACAGAAGGGCAACAGTGCAGTGTCAGATTCCTCGCATCACCTTTCAACATCTCGTGGAGTCACGAGGCGGCCCAACTGAGTCATCTCGTGGCCCAACCGTACAACCTGCCCATGCTCATAATAATCTGGCCACTCGGGGTATGTGTCCCATTCACACCACAACGAGGATGTGATGTGTGGTGCAGCGGGGTCACTGGGGGTCACCACACTGCAATGTCAAGCTCAGCTGTACGGAGACGTGAATGGAGTCGACGTGAAATAAAGTTAAAAAACCGCTACCACCTAGCAGTCACTAGACACAGTGTGCACCCAAGGGGCAACATTCATACCTGTACAGATGTGCAGGTTCGGGTCTGTGTGTAGCCATGTGCAACTGCGTCCTGTCATTGAGTTAAACAGGCGGCTACACTTACTTAGCTGTCCCTCGTGGGCGCAGGGTTCTGCATGGAGGTGCATGCTGTATGACTGCATGTCCATGTGAATGAGGCCTAAAAACTATGCCAGGCAGGGACCTTCTGTTTTCTTCTGGATAATTATGTATAGCTTGAAAACTTGAATTCCCTCCTACCAGCTCTGACTAAGTGAACTGTGCGTGAATTCTGGTGATTATGTTGCAGTTAAACTTTATCATCCAGTTTGCATGTCTAAAAAGACGAAACATAAGCAAAAAGGGCACCTGTTTAGCTTCGTATCTCTATGACTGTCTGATGTGTTGAGAGGCATGTGAGGGAAACAGAAAACCATACGAGGTCTGAACATGGTGACCTAGGAATCTGCTTATGTTGGATGTCATTCTGAGCATTAACACGGTCACAATAGGATGTTTGCTATTAACCCTTTTGTGATTTTAATACTTCGACTGCTGAGACCAGAAAGGTAAATATAGATATGTTGCTAGTGGAAACTTTAATCAGGCCATATATAAAAGCTGGGAGGTAAGATGTGTGTTATATTGCATGACGATCCGCTTTCAAGCTATTTTTCTAACGCAGATATAAGGTGGACCTAACTCCTATTTCTCATATATCATCTTGGGCTGGATTCACAACAGATGCGTTGGGGCTGCGCTGGCTCCTTTTTCTAATGCAGGCCCAACACAATTTGCCATGTTTCAAATGGTCTCAATTCACACCACCGTGTAGCATGCAGTACTTTTTTTCAGCGCAGCCAGGTGCAACGTGGCACAACATCGCACCGCGCTTTGCTCCTAGAACGTAATGAAATGTGAATTGTGACATTTCAATAAAGTTCTTACAAATAAGAAAAAATAAACCATGCGAGAATCGGCGCATCAGCATTGTCTCCGGCAACGCACATGAGCATCCATGCATTGATGCACAGCTGCTGGTGTTAAATGGCCCTAAAGTATAGTGGGCTTGCAGAAGAATCTGGTTAACAGCAAAGAATCGGTGATGGAACAACAAGTCTTTTGAATTAGACAAGGCTGTAAGGAGCAGCTGAGTGCTCTCTGTGTGAGTTGCAGCACGCAACCAGATTGCTAGTGTGACCTGGCCCTAAGGGAAAATGTATAGCTTCAATTGCCTCTAATTCTGAGTCTCATGGAAAATGAGTGCCTCGACAATTATGACTCTACATAATCATTTCTGTAATAGGACGTTCATTCTCCTCACTGAGAATAGAAGAGGTACCGTGAAGCCACTGATCCAATCTAAAATCACCTCTGCCACATTTTGAAAAATGACTTCACTGGCTATTGGACATGACCAGTGCAATGTGCCCACTACTATGCCCTTGAAGAAAGTATTTCTATATCTGTTTCTATATTTTTTTTTATTCCATTTACCAAAAACAACGGTTTTATACAAGGCTAAATTATCGTGGACACTTTAAGCACGTGTAGTTTATTTGGGGCATTCGTGCTACTGATGACTTTTATTAAATAACTTCCTACCACTATGCATACAATTGCATGATGGTGTAGGTGGCCTTTTTATGCATGGTTATTTTTACTATGTGCAGTCTAGGTCGGCATAGGAGTCTTCGTATCTGGAAAGTTGTGTATCACTGTTCTAGACTAATTCTTCATGCTTGCTGGGTCAGCTGCCATTTGAAGTAGGCTTGTTCAGTGCTTCAGAGAGCAGCATGTTGAAAGTACAAAAGTTATGGCTGGAGAATGGATTTTAATTGTTTTTTTTGAAGTTTCCTCCTGCCAGGAGAACAGTCTACAGAAAGTCCCTCTAAATTCTGGGATGTGCCGCTATGTCTGAGGCCACACAGGCGTTAATAATATTCCCCAGCACAGGATGTACTCATCAGTAAGAAGAACCTTTCTAAAGCTGGCCATACACCTTACAACCATCGTATGACTTTTGTTGTGCGATGGTTGTAAGGTGATTAAAATTTCGTACAACCTGCCCATCTTGGACTCCTTGCGATCATCGCAAGCCCTCCACGCTGAGGGGAGGGCTTGCCGATGATTGCAAAGCTGAGTGGGCAGTGTGCGCTTGCCCATGCAGCTTTCGTCTTCCAAGCACGCTACCAACCTGCTGAAAATCGTACGATTTTCGGCAGGTTTTCCAGCGATCACCCGTGATTATCGTACGATAATTGGCAGGTGTATGGGCACCTTTAACCTTCCTTAAAACGGAGGTCTTCATTGCATACATTTGCAGTAGTCTGTAGAAGCTGGGTGACCATGTCAAGCCATCTTACAGTCCTCCTCTAATTAATGAGATCGCCAACAATGGGATATATAATGCAGTAAATGAATTGAGAACATTACCTGGGAGTTATTTCAGTAGTGTCCATGTTACATAAAAAGATCTAAGCAAAATTATCTAAAAACCTTTCATGTGCATGCACCTGTGGAAACTAGAAGCAAGCTAGACAGGCCCTCTTTGAGGACTTCTGAAGCATGTGCTGTTGAAGTTATTGATGCTTCTGCACATGTTGAATACCCTCCCTGTTGTGTCCCACCAATGTTGTAAGCTTTAAATTGGTTCAGAATCTGTCATTTTTCAGTTTGCACTTGTTGAATGTACATGAACTTTTTAATTTGTATCTCTAGGCTAAACTTAGAAGTATAGAAATGCTGCTAGAATAGTTTTTTCACTAACTAGAAGCTTAAATGGGTTGGAGGGGTGAGTGTTGGCTACATTTCCAGGAGTAGTAGGAAACCCCTTCAATGGGTAAGTTCCTCTGTATCAGTAAAGCTTATCACATCCCATAAACTAGAATGAAAAAAACAATCTTCCTAAGCATAATGCGAGGGCAGGGCAAGGTATACGATGCCCTTCTTTCCCATTTGAATGCAACACACATCCTAAGCCAAGGTCTGGTATGGTCATTAAGAATCTTAAGGTGCCCATACACTGTGCGATTATCGCACAATAATCGCGGGAAATCCCGCGATCATACGATAATCGCAAAGTGTATGGAAGGCGTGCAACCGTTTTTACTGTACGGTCGCACGTCTTTTGTCTAAGGAGCATGCTAGAAAACCAGCCGAGAATCGTACGATTTTCGGCTGGTTTTTAGCATGAACACTGCCACTGCCCGTTCAGCATTGCGGTCATCGCAAGCCCGCCCCTCAGGGGGGCGGGCTTGCGATGATCACAAGTACGATATGCCTCTCCAAGATAGGCAGATCGTACGTTTTTTTAAATTACTTTACAACCATCGCAAGACTAATGTCTTGCGATGGTTGTAAAGTGTATGGCCACCTTTTAGTCCTTGTCTTCACCTTTTTGTGCATGCGCCAGACAGACCCCCATTATTAAGAGAACTATGTCCCAACCTTTTTTTTGCTATAGTTCTCTTTAGGGTCACAGGAGGAAATATACTAATGTCCTCCTGTGACCAAAACTCAGCATATAGTGGGCTATTGGCCGCTATATGCTGACTGCGCAGAACCACGATCCACTTGGGACGGATCATGACAATATTGTTGGATCCATACCGCTACCTGATTGACAGCTGGCTCTGCCTCTCTGAGCCCGCCCCCTCCCCTGTCCGTTTTCTCCAATCAGTGTTGGAGGCACCAAGAGGGGAATCCCTGCGGGGAGTGGTGCTGTCAGAGGTGACTCTGCTGGGAGGAGATTGGGAACTGAGCGATCGCCGGTATGTGATCGCTCAGTTCTTGATCAATACAGCCGATGTGTGACAGCTATAGTGTAACACACCGGCTCTTATTATGGGGATGAGTGTATTCAGCTATAGTTCCTTTTGCTAAAGCCTTATTATACACAGTCATAATTCCTAGACACTCCATGTTCTGTGGCAGAGTTGGTGAACATATTACATTTAGTGCATGTGTATTGAAAGTACCATTTCATATGGAAAAATGATCAAAGATTGATTTCAGCACCTTGTCCAGCATACTGTTAAATGCCTCCTGCCAGTTCAAGGCTTGAGTTGGGTTCTGCAATACACTCTTTTAATGTTACTGTACCTAGAAATGGCATGCTGTCATTCAAACCGATGCTAGAAACTCTATTTCTGGTGAGGTTTCCTGCTCCCATGATCACAAGGTGATGTCTGTTTACTTGTTTCATGTTTCAGGAAAACATGTTGCTAATTCTTTCATCACATATTCTATAATTACTGGTGAGGTACTGTTGCATTCTTTGATTGTTTATGCTTGTATTGAAAGGTGTATCTTGGGTCAATCAAACTGCGTGCGGGCTTGAAGTTCGTTGTTGACATGTAAAGCCTGTAATTATTGATTAGGTAATTTATTTTCCACTTTGCAGACAATGTCACAGAATCTCCTTAACACCTAGGTACAGGGAACAGATCTTGCACACGAGGTTACAGTTTTGTAAAGCAACTTGTTTTTCATGCTTTGTTTGCACATCTGCCTAGTTGTTAATGTTTATCGTCTTCCTATTAATGGTTTGTTGTGTTCAGTTGCCATTTAATCACCTGTAGTGTAGGACTCTATTGTACTATTGCTGTAGTTCACATTTACATTGTTCTATATGGAGTTGTAAAAGCGGGAAATTCTGGGCAAACGGCTAAATACACTGTGGATAAGGATATGTAACTGTACAGGGGATCTTGTGTTTTATACAACCCCTACCATACTGCGCAATCAGACAGGTGACGTGTATTTCCTGATTATCCAGTTCAGCTTCCTGTGTCGCGTTTATGCTTTAGCATTCTCATTGGGCAGTGAATGAGCATCATCTCTGAGCAGGAAGCGGTAACTCTAGACCACTATGTGGCAAAATCCTCTTCCTGACAGAGGTGTGTGTATCACAAAAAAATAACTGGCCAAAATGAGAGATCCTTTGGCAGGTAAAATAGTAAACAAGTATGGTAAATGGAACTGTATGGCTAGTGTTTAAATATGGCTAACATGCCACTTTGTATGAATATGTAATCAGCACACTGTGTACTGAACCAGAGACACCACCTTGAGTACACAGATTGGTAAATAAGGATCGGTAGATAAGGCGGACAATACCCAGTTCTGTTTTAAGGGAGAAATGCCTTCATTATATGTTGTGATTAACAAGGGTGTGCACATTCACCGTACAGCAGAAATGTAAAAGGAATGTGGTACAGTGTCATATCAATGGACTCCTTGTTTCTGGAAAACCAAAAAAATCATAGCTGGGTAATTGGCTATACTTACTGTTGGTAACAAAAGCAGGTCAATTTCCAACTCTTCAGCTAACTTGTTCTTTTCATAAAAAAACAAAAACTTGTCTGAACCCAATGTCATATGAGTTTTGGGGCGCTTCTACTGGTAGTGACAACCAGTCTGAAGAAGCTCTCCATCCTCTTTACTTGTCCGGCTAATCAGTCTTGTCTCCACCCTATTGTGAGCTCCTAAGTGTAGCAAGACCCCTGTGGCATTCAAGTCACCAGGAACCAATTAGACCAGAGGTGCCCATGAGGTCGATCGCGATCTACCAGTCGATCACAAAGCGAACACTGGTAGATCGTGATCGGCTCACTGACCTGTGTCCTGTCCTCCCGCGGTGCTCGTGCCGCTGAATGTGTCAGACGCCGCAGACGGGAAGGGGTGGCACATTTGGCCATACGAGCACCGCGGGAGAACAGGACGCCAGCGCACAAGAGGGGACCAGTGGAGGTAAGAAAAGACTGATGGGAGAGACAGCAGAGAAAGTGAGAGAAGAGACAGCAGAGAGAGAGAAGAGAGACAGCAGATAGAAATGGGAGAGAAAGAGAAGAGACAGCCAAGTGAGAGGGTCGGTTCACACCACAAAGTCTGCGTTTCAGAACGCACTGGAACGCAAGTCGGCCGGCTCCCTGCCTTCAGGGGCGTGGTGGTGCATTGAAGTCAATGGCACCGCAGCCACGCCTTCCGCCCAAAGTCCTATCGCCCGCATGGGAACACAGGCACATCAGTGCCTGCGTTCCGGTCCAGTGCGATCTGCAAAAATATAAAGGAAATGCAGAGATCTGGAGGAAATGTACAGAGCACACCAAGATTCAAATATAAATACACATGCCTCTTGGTTTTAGTAATATTTGCTTTACCATGGAACTCGGCTTTACTTAAAAATAGAAACATTGGAATTTATCACCCAAGCCAAGATGGAACCACCCATCCAGGTGCTTACTTACCTCTTCACAATGCCAATGGCCTCCACTGCTGTTTACATCATGGCCCAAAATCTTCTCTGGTGCTGGCCACACATCATAGACTTGAATAAGATTGAACTGGAGATACTTGGAGTACGGCCTCATTCAGGTATGTGGGGAGTTATTGTTCAGATGTGGCCAGAGAAATGTTTCGGCTGCAAGATGAAAGACTGTGGTTGTCATGGATAGGAATGTAAGCACTTAACTGGGTGGGGGGCTCCTATTTTTATGCTGGGGGGCAGGTGGTGGGGTTTTGGTTGGTTGCTTTTTTTAAAGTGACACTACATTCAGGAGTTAAATCCTAAAAATGCATTCAAGTACATTATTAACAAAAATGTATCTTATTTGTGTATCACTGGCTGTAGATCCTCAAATCATCTCTGAATGGTGCTGACACTGTGCTACCTTCTGGAGGGTGGCTACGTTTGTTCCACATGGTCCCTGTGTGTGTTGTAAAGTAGTCACCGCTCCAACCTCACTCCCTTGATGGGCTACAATCTCAATACAAATGAGTAAACTAAAATGGACAGTGGCAGCACCAATTCAGAGATGAATCTCAGGTTTAGTTTACTCATTTGTACTGAAGTTATAATCTATCATGGTAACGAGTTTTCAACACACACAGTGACCATGGGGAACAAAAGTAGCCACCCTCCAGAAGGAAGGACAGTGTCAGCACCAATTCAGAGATGATTTGAGGATCTACAGTTGAGTGATGCACAAATAACATCAATTTTTGTTAATATTTAAGGCACTTGAATGTATTCTTAAGATTTAACTCCTCAGTTTAGTGGCTCTTGAAACAGTTAATCATCATCTTGCAGTTAAAGTGACAATAAAGTCAAAATCTTTTTCCCTAAAGCACTTAACTTAAATGATGTCTCTTAATCCGATCTTCTTTCCTGTCCTTTTCAGCCTTCTCTCCAGCGCTGCGGCGGGTCTCCGATCCAGCACTGACTCCTCTGTCTTTGCTGGCACTTCCTGTCCCACGGTGTCTGCATGCGGGTGCACACATCCATAGACTTTACTTGCGTCTCTCCTTGTCTCCTGGCCGAAAATCCGAACTGCGCATGCGTTCACCCCAAGATGCTTTGCGGCCGCCCCCGAGCATTGCTAGCAGTAGATATATGCAAAAAACGTGAGGGTTTAGAAACCCTTTAATGTGGCAATTAGGTTAGTTATTGCATTGTCTGGTACACAATGGTACTCTGGCGAGAGGTGTTTCTATCCAGAAGTCAGAAAGTTGCCTCCTAGGTCATTGTATTAACAAATCAAGGATTACTGTTTAACATGCTGTTTTCTTTGGGGTTTTAATAACTGCATTACTGCTCAGTTTGTTTGATTCGACGGAACTTGCTCTAAGCCAAAGCCTGTATTTAGTCAGTAGATTACTGCTTAAAATAATAACCACAGTATTGACATTTTCGAGCATTTCAGATAGAGACAAAGCTCTGTAATAGCCTTGTGGTTTGGTAGATTTGCTTGGAAGAGTCAGCAGCTGGTGGCTGGTTAGCTATGTAAACGTGTAGCATTCGAGTCGTTTTCATTGAATGCAAAATGCACCGTGCAGTGCCGTGGCGTAAGCATTGGTTGTTAATCCTGGCATAGGAAGATTTACATTACACTTGTTAAGGAGATGGTTACAAAGTTCAGAGCTAGCAGCCTGCTCTTTTGATGTTTATCAGGAACTGGAGTGGAATGACACTTGCGCATACAGTGATCAGGAAACATTCCACTCTCCAAGGATACTCGTTTCTGAAACCTCCGGTGAGTGTATTGCTTGCCCCAGCGCTGTCCAGCGTCAGAACGGGGCAAATGTCACGATCTAATGGCTGGTGACACCGAGGTAAGCTAGAAATCTAGATTTCTGAAAGATTGTCGTAGTAAATCATCGATCTATCCTTTCTTAAAGTGACACTAAACTCATGAGATAAATCTTAAAATGCATGCAAGTACCTTAACTATTAACAAAAATTGACTTTATTTGTATATCGCTCGGCTGTAGATCCTCAAATCATCTCTGAATTGCTGCTGACACTGTCCTTCCTTCTGGAGGGTGGCTACTTTTGTTCCCCATGGTCCCTGTGTGTTGTAAAGCAGCCATCGCTCCGAGCTCGCTCCTGTGATGGACTACAATCTCACGTTTAGTTTACTAATTTGTACCGAGACTGTAGTCCATCACAGGAGCGAGCTCGGAGCGATGGCTGCTTTACAACACACAGGGACCATGGGGAACAAAAGTAGCCACCCTCCAGAAGGAAGGACAGTGTCAGCAACAATTCAGGGATGATTTGAGGATCTACAGCCGAGTGATATACAATCAGTTAAATTTTTGTTAATAGAGTACTTGTATTTTTCACATTTAACTCCTAAATTTAGTGTCACTCTAACAACTAATCTATAATCCTCTTTATTCAGTTAACAGAAATGAGTGTACTTTGATCTTTTTGGAGTTTATGGAGCTTATTTCAGTTTATGCTGTGTTTAAGTTGACATTGAATTTCAGTTCAGTTTATAGTCCTCCAGAGAGTCATAACTAGTATAGCAAAGCAGGTAAAGGTCATATGGTTTGTGGTTTAGTGCAGGTTTGTCGGCTGGCAGATTGGTAGCTACTGTGTTGTTGTAATATTTTGACTACAGACGTCATCTGACAATACCATGGTCCTTATCTATCTGTCTGCATTGCCTAGTCGCAAATAATCAGATTCATACTTTCATTTGCTGAGAACCTTTTTACAGTGTAGATTTTAATCTGACTGCTTGCTTTAAGGTGACAATGCTCATTGAGGGGAATTTATCAAAACTGGAGCAGCTGTGCATGGCATCAAATTAGCTTCTCTTTCATTTTCAAACCTTAACTGAAGAGAGAAGCTGATTGGTTGCCATGGGCAACTGCTCCATATTCTGTTTGCTCCAGTTTTGATACATTCTCCCCATTATGTCCAAGTTGATAAAAAGGAGTAGTTTGTGAACTGGCTTCTTTTAGTTGCAGTCAGACATATCTATAACGTCCACAGTTGCACACTATACATTATTTGAGCACTGTTATTAAAGCGTAAGTTCAGTCGGTCAGTAAACAAAAAAAGTGCTGCATTGGTGTTTGCCATAATGTAATATGCACAGCATTTTAGCACATTATGGCCAACTTACCTGGTAAAACGATCTCCTCCAGCACTTCGCTGCCGCTCTCGCCTGTGGTGCCATAGTCTTCCGGTTATTTCCCGGGTTCGGTGTCTTTGGCCTCTTGATTGGCTAGCCAGCATGCGTGTGGGAGTAATTCTCAACATGCTGGGTATGTGCGCTGAGCTGAGCACACACCAAAAATAGAAAAATAGTTGACAGGCAGGTAGGAGATTTTTGGCAGAACAGACTTACACAGTCTCTTCAGCTATAAAAACCTGCCTGGCAGCATTAAAAAAAACAAAAAACAATGCTTTACTTCCGCTTTAAGCAGTGCTGGCCAATGGGTGGCGCAGTTATCTCATGCAACATACAGTATATGTCACCAACACATCTCAGGTCCAGTTGAAACATTTTTAGGTCTAACCACTCACATACTGTTACTGGTATAAACAGATTTGCTAACCGTATCCAGTATACCTCAAATCCAAATCAACAGTTTACTTCTGTAAAAGTCATACACCATGAAAACAAATACCATGATATTTAGCAGTTAGCCATAACATCATGACCAATGAGAGGTGACGTGAATAACAGTGATTATCACAAATACCATGATATTTAGCAGTTAGCAATAACATCATGACCAATGAGAGGTGACGTGAATAACAGTGATTATCTTGTCATAATGGCACCTGGGAGTGGGCGAGATATATTAGGCAACAAGTGAACATTTTGTGCTTGAAGTTGATGTGTAGGAAACAGAAAAAATGGGCAAACGTGAGGATTTAAGTGACTTTGACAAGGACCAAATGGTGATGGCTAGACAACTGGGTCAGAGCAACTCCAAAACTGTAGCTCTTGTGAGATGTTCCCAGTCTGCAGTGGCCAGGATCAAAAGTGGTCCAAGGAAGGGTCATGGACAACCAAGGCTCACTGATGTACCTGGGGAGCAAATGCTGGCCCGTGTAGTCCGATCCAATAGAAGAGCTACTGTTGTATATGGAGCTGCGTAGCCGCAGACTGGTCAAGGTGGCCATGCTGACTTGTGTCCCCCGGCAAAAAGTGCCTACAATGGGCATGTGAGCAACAGAACTGGATCACAGAGCAGTGGAAGAAGGTGGCCTGGTCTGGGAAATTAAATTTTCTTTTAAATCATGTAGATGGCCGGGTGCATGTGTGTTGCTTACCTGGGGAAGAGATGGCACCGGGATGCACTATGGGAAAAAGCAAGCCAGTGGAGGCAGTGTGATTCTTTGGGTAATGTTCTGCTTGGAAACCTTGGGTCCTGCTATTCATGTGGCTATTACTTTGACCCGTAACTCCTACCTAAACATTGTTGCTGACCAAGTACACCGCTTCATGGAAACTGTATTCCCTGGCAGGGGCCTCTTTCAGCCGGATAATGCACCCTGTCACACTACAAAATGGTTCAAGAATGGTTTGAGGAACACAACAAAGAGTTCCAGGTGTTCACTTGGCCTCCAAATTCTCCACATCTCCATCTAATTGAAGATCTGTGGGATATGCTGTAAAAACCAGTCCAATCCATGAAGGTCCCACATCAAAACTTACAGGACTTAAAGGATCTGCTACTGACTGCTTGGTGGCAGACATCACAGCAAACGTTCAGAGATCTTTGTAGGGTTTTTTTTTTAAGTACTTAAAACATTATGTTATCATTATGAAAAAAATCATCTTAGGAGGGGAGTGTCAGAGCAACGCCTCAGTGGTCCAGTAAGCTACAGAGCGAATGCATAAAAGATGATTGGTTTCTTGCAGCTCTGTTGATCGAGAACTGAGCAATCACATATTGCTGATTGCTCAGTTCCCGGTCTTCTCCCTGCAGAGAGTAGTCAGTCACTGCCCCCACTGTAATTCCCCTTTCCTTCTGTGTTCCTCCAGTGCGGACTGGAGGGAAAGATGGGGGAGGGGAGGGCAAAGCCAGCTGTCAAACAGGCAGCGGGGTGGATCCCAACAATATTGTCGGGATCTATCCCGGGTGCATCGTGGCTCTGCACTGTCAGCATATAGTGGGCAATAGTCCACTATATACTGAGCTTTGGGTGACAGGAGAACATTAGTAAATGTCCTCCTGTGACCCAAAAGAGCTCTCTTTTCAAAGCTTGAGATAAGCCTACTGGCTATGGTTAGGTGACTCCGCAACTCCAGGTCTTCCAAGAGAGATGCCCAAAAGGACCCAAATATGGAAACGGTGGGTGTCAGACCAGTCAGGTAGCAGAGTCCATACAAAGTTTAATGTTTACAATTCAGTCATACTGATAATACAGCCAAGGCATCTCGAGGGGAAACACATCCCCCTTCCGCTGGTTTTAGAACAATGAAAGCTCTTTTGTAAGAAGACCACCAGCCTTCTGCAGTGCACAAATGGTGAGCAGCTGGCCATACATTGGATGAATTTCTTCCAGTTATTGATGGAATTTGCTCAGTGTCACCACCCTTCTGTCTGGCTACTGTCACTGTTTACTTGAACATTTTGCTCCTTCAATTTTCTGATTGAAGGATGCCAATCAGGTGCCGTCACTGTTTGGGTATTTAGATAGTGGCATGCCCACCACTGTCAGAATACAAAGCACACATGGGAGATACATCCATCACAACTGTTTAGTGTTGACGGAGGAGTCTGGCCAGCTTAAAAGTGGACCTTATGGAGGCACATGTCCCCAGCTCTTGCTTGTTGCTCCAAGGGCTTCTGAATTCATTCATGATATGATCTGTTCCTGGATGTGTCCATTCTGCATTTTAGAACAGAAGTTGCAGAAATGAAGATTGCAATTTCTCTTGCTTCCTGATGGGTCGCTGGTATGAAGGAGAACAGGCTATCTTTTTTTGTTGGATGAGCCAGGGCTATTTTAATTGTAGACTTTCTCCTGTGTCCACAAGTACGGGAAATGTCACACTGCGACAGGCAGACTATCCTTGCTGAGATGATATACAAGATCAGCACTTGATAAATCCACTAGATTAGGAGATGGCTGTGACCTCAAACACTTTTTAACCTTTAGCTGAAAGTAAGAGATGCCATCCATTCTCTGCACCTGTGCTGGTTTAACTAAATCCAGTCTATGAAAATCGGGGAGTTTAAATTAGAACTGACTGCTGTAACAATGTTTAAAGCGTTGCTGAAGAACTGATCTTATTTTGCCACTTGGGAACATACAATCTGACTTTGAAAAGTATGGCATGCATAGACAATGTAATATAAAATTCAGGAGCCAGCTTTTCCAGTCTAGCCAGCCAGCATGATGTTTTAGAGGGTGACGCCAGATAATCAGCTACATACAATCTCCTAGAAACTGCTTTCCTGCCAAAATAAATGTAAAATATTTACCCTATATGCTAGGGGAGTAGCTACCTCTTCTGTTCTATATACCTAGATAACTCAATGAGGGGTTCTGCAGACTCTGTGCCACTGCCCAAGCCTGCCCTTTGGACTACTAGTGACAGTAACCACTGTGGGGACTGCTATGCTGAGATCTGTCCTTCTCGAAACTAACCAACACAATCCCCTACTTCTTACCTGCCCCTCATGACTAAAATTCCTGAAATATTCATGCTTTACAGGTGATAGTCCACAAAAGAAAACACTACAGCTACAGTCTGATTACATTCAGCTCCTATGTAATTATGCTGTATAAAAACAAATTTAGAGCATTTCTAATTCGTTTCAGCTTTAAAAGGAAAAAGTGAACCACTTGGCTCAACAAAAATCGACTGAATCGGGTGGAAAATTCTCGGCAGAACAGTGACGGTGTCCTATCAGATGTCACTGTTCGGGTATTCAGACAGTCTGAATACAGTAACTGTAATGGAGTGTTCTCCATCCTTGCCATTCAGTGTGGATGGAGAAATCAATTGACAGGGCTGAATGAAAGGAATCTAAACCTGTTTGGATAGCTTAAGTGGTTAGCATTCTTGCCTTGCTGCTCTAGTTCCAGGGGTTGAATCCCACCTTGGACACTAGCACCATGGAGTTTGAAGGGTAGCCTCATGTTTGCGTGGGTTTCCTCTGGCCACTCCACTCCAGTTCCCTCTCACAATATCCCCCCACAAAATAATGCTATGTTAATTGGCTTTATGTGAGTATGATGGGAACATTAGACTGTAAGCTTGTCAAGTGGCAAGTGTTGTCCAATAAAAAAACGATAAATGTATGTACAATGCTGGAACACTTTTGTTATTGATTGCTTTTCTTATACAATACAAGTAAATAGACTAAGCTCTACCAGAATGATTTCACTGAAAGCCATGTACTCTTTTTAGATAGTTTATCTTGTAATAGTTCATTTTAAAGCAGCTTTACAACAAAGATGTTGGCTTCGTGATCTAATATATAGAGGGCACACCGTCACATATGTACAGTATATGAAATCTTATCATGAAACTATGACACGACTAACGTTTGCTTCAAGAAAACGAAAGTGAGAATAAATACTGCCCTTAAATATATGAATTTAAATATAATATATGCTATAAATAAATCTAAGCACCATACAGCCATTAGGCAGAACACATCCTTATGTCTTATTTTTCTTCTTTAGGTGAGCCCTGTTGCTGGTTTGGTGTCCATACTAAAGAAGCGTACTGACAGTGAGGGAGAGCAGACTTTTCAGTCTTCACAGAAACAGGCAAAGAGGAAAGTGCGGTTCGAAGAAACAGACGATGCACTTGAACAAGGTAGGTTCTTGGTGTGCAAGAATAAGACTGTCCTCATTGGACTGCTGGATAAAAGGCAACAGAAGATCCTCCTTGGAAATCAATTGCTCGGCAGTTTATTTAAAGTAAAGCTGTAAAAAATGTTTAATGTTTCTATAGGGGCACTATGTCGTTTAATTGATCTTTTAACGCCTTTTTTTGTGCGACCTAGAGTTTCCGTGTGTTGGCCTCATGATGCAGAGTTTTGGACTGCTTTACCGCCAACCCATTGTCCAATACAACATCTCATTGGCTAGTAGCGATGGGATAGTGAGGCAATTGAGGGGAATCTAAAACCCTGAAGCTTTGAATCGCCTGTGTGGAACGTACAGCCCAGTCCTGGAGATTGCCTTTGTTCTAGAACAGCATTTCTCAACCTATTTTAATTCATGGCTCCCTTTTAAAAGTATGCAAACTCTTGAGGCAACCCAGTCTAAAACTTAAAAGTAAAAATGTTTAATTATGTGTGGTTCCCCCCAAATTCTATACCACACCTATATCCTAAATAGGGGTCTGGTATGGATTTTTAGGGGCACCCCATGCTAAAAATAACAAAGAAAAACAATCTGGAGTTCCCCCTTCACATCAGAGTCTCCCCCCCTTTTTCACATCAGGAGCCACCTACCTCATAGCCTTAACTAAAGTGTAGCTGCAGCAGCATGATAAGGCCTTCTGACCTCTTCTGAATGCTGGGGGAGGTCCTGGATGCTACTCGCTCTGGATTGGCATCTTGCATCTGCATGATGCTAGTGGCCAGCTTGTCTGCACCATGGAAATGCATGACACTTGAAAAGTTGAAAGCACCCCTGTCAAAGCCAGAAGGCACCCTGGTTGAGAAAAGCTATTCTAGAATATAGCTTGTCTACCATACTGTCAAAGTAGGGGTTGTTGTTCTACATGTAATTTAACCTAAGAAGATTATCATGTAGTGTGAGAATATTTTCCTTTAACCCCCATTTGTCAAAGGACCATTGGGCTATCCCCTGCAATGGGCATCCTTACTGACCCATAAGAATGTGCTGGAGGGGTTCATTCAGAGGCCAATAGGTCCTTGCTTCTTATTAATGTTACTTGAGCAGTAAGAGATGACAATTTTATGAACAACTCTAGAATAATTACATATAAACATCTCAGAACCTCTGTGGGATCTGTGCGGGGAGATTTTGGCAGAGGCTGCAGATCCAAGAATAGGCTTGTAAATATGCCAGTAGAAGAATAAAAATGGGTTCTGCTTCCCAGAAGACAAACTCAACATTTTCTGATGGCATGTTGCCATTCTACAATCATGTGTGGTTGTGACCCAGGTCAACTATGATTGTACAACTGGCAGTACTAACTTGGATGGATGTGCAAAATGTATTTAGATTTCAAAAGGCACAGTTTGTGGCACTCATTTATTTTATTTTTGGAATGCTCTGTCAGTTATACACGTTTTAAGGGTTTGTACAAATAACATTTTACACTATCCCCTGTTGTTACACTTGCATTCCACTCCTTTTTTATCCTTCCTGTATGTTAAGTGGGAGTATTGGCATGCTACTGTGACACGAGCAGTATTGTAATAAGAAACAAAACCTGCAATTCACATGAGCTGAAAATAAAATTGTTCAGGAAATTGTGTATAGCAACAGTGTGCAGAAACCCTCAGTTTCCAAAGAGGGAACATTTAATCTTTATTCACACCTAATGTTGGCATGAACCTACAAAATCATGCAGCAGGAACCCCAAATAATTATTTTGGAAGCAGCAGCTGTCACCTGTTTCAAATAATGATTAGGTGACAGCAGCTGCAGCAGTCCACCGGCACTCCACATGTTATCGTATGTGATGCAATTACATGCGATTAGGGATAGATCACTGTCACTGGATGTACGGTAGATGTGTCATTCTGTTCCTTACCACATATAATGCGGAGTGCCAGCGGACTGCCACTTTCAAATGCTGCTGTTGTCACCCGATCATTAACTTGAAAGGGTGACAGATGCCGCTTCTAAATGGCATATTTGGGTTTCCTGCTGCAGGAATTTGTAGGTTCTCAAACCAAACCTTAACATTAGGTATGAATGAAGCCTTACACTTTTGTTTAAAGGAGAATTATGAGGCGAGTGATTTTCATTCAGCCTCATAATCTGAGCCGACCTGTGACAATGAGACTGTCACAGGTCAGCTCAGTGGATCGGGAAGTGAGCGAAAACATACCGGCGCTTGCTCACTTCTCGATCCTGTGCCGGCAGAGAGCCGTGACAGAGGAGGGACTGGATTCCCCGCTCCGATCCTCCAGCGCTGACTGGCGGAACGGACGGGGGAGGGGTGGGTACAGCTGGCTCTGCCTCTAGATAGGCAGAGCCAGCTGTCACTCACACAGCTGGGCGGATCCAGACATAATTGTCGGGATCCGTTCCGGCTGCGGCATCTCAGTATACCGCGAGCTGTAGCTTGCGGTATACTGAGCTTTGGGTGACGGGAGGACGCTAGTTTGTGTACTCCCGTTACCCTTAGGAGAACTATGGGGAAAAGCCCCGACCCCATAGTTTTCCTTTAAAAAGCTATCTGTAGAATGAAATGTGAGAACCTTAAATTATAGAATGGGGTGTGTAGCACGTTATATCAATTATCAAAAATAGAGTTATTCTTTAAAGCTTAAATGGCATTTAAATAAGTAAGTATGCACACAGAGTTAATAGTGAGCTAGAAACTTCAATGGGAAGGTGCTCGGAAGCAGTATACCTATGCTCCATATTCAGTGTATATACATACTGGGTTTTTGTAAACATCAAATGATCTTTAATAGAAATCTAAAACTGTCACTTTGCTCATTCAAATTGCAGGATTGTGAATTTAAGTGTAACACTCCGTTTATTAGACTATATACATATTTAATCAATTTAGGGTTGAGTTGACAGTATAGAAATAGCCAGTGTGTTTTGGGGGCAGATACAAATCCCCCCTTCATCAGGGCTTACTCAAGTAGAAAAAGGCTTGAAATTGGATACCATTTGTCCAATGTGTGAGAATGCAGAGAGCTCCTCAGCTGCTATTCAGGGCAAAGTAAAATGTTCACATGGTAGTCCACTCCCTCCATTGTAGATACTTGTCTCAATTGGGCTCCTCTATCTCCCATTCTGGTAGTCTGAGCCCTATGGAGTACCTGTACTTCTAGGTATGTGGAAGCATGTGATCCTTTCCGCTTCCTATTGTGCCTGAGCAGGCCGGCCTGAGAGCAATAGGTTCACATTAGGGTGCATTCACGCCAAAATCAGAAGGAAATCGCAAGTGAATGGAAGGTATGTAGACTTGCAGTTGTACTTTTTCATTTCCTTCCGATCCATTGTGATCAGTTTGCCAAGGGATGCTAATGGAAGGGAACTGAAAAATGAATGGGTGTGAATTTGGGCTAGTTTACACCACTCTGACCGGTTGCAATACGTTAAGTTGCGCTGAAAAAAAAGTAGAACATGCACTACTTTTTTGCATCATAACGCAACGGATCCGGTGTGAACTAGCCCCATTCACACCTGTTCATTTTTGGTGCCCTCTCTGTAGCATCCATTGAAAAACTGATTACAACGCAGCGGATCTGGTGTGAATGGGCCCTAAAGGATCAGTCTGCCCAAAATAGACATTTCACTTTTTGGTAGATGATGGAGAGTAAAGCCGGCCATACATCTATAGATTATCTGCAGATTTTCTATGGTCAGATGGAAAAAGTGCAACAGATTCCTCCATCTACACTAAACTGTGTGGATGGAGGAATCTCCTAATGGGCCAAGCTTTAGTATCTTGGCAGTCGGCCCCGCTGGCTCTCAAATTACCTGAACAATGCCTGTATCTAATCAGATTGTTCAGGTATTTTGAGAGCCAGCAGGGCCGACTAGCAAGATACCGAAGCTTGGCCCAGCTGGAGATTCCTCCATTCACACAGTTTAGCGTAGATGGAGGAATCTGTTGCACTTTTTCCATCTGACCATAGAAGATCTGCAGATAATCTATAGGTGTATGGCCAGCTTTAAACTACCTGACATTTCCTTACATCTCTGGAAGACTCTATTAGTAAGTTCTCCAGAGTGGAGTTCCTGGGTCTGCACACCCGTTATGGCCTTTTATGCAGAACTCCCACTCTAGTTATATGTATTTGTGCTTTATATGATTGAAAATGCAGTAGAAGGTGCAGGTGCATGTAAAGGTTTGCTGAAACACCCAAAACTCCAAGGTGGGCAGAAGTAGAGGTATGAAGGGAATTCTGGTAAACATATAAGAATCCAGGAGTTGAGTCAACCCACCAGGCTGCACCTATAGTGTGAACATTACTTTTGAGTGGACTGGTTTAAGTAGTTGGGGAATATTAACTTACATTGACAACAATAGAAATGGTTCATGGTTAGGAACAACCTTTTTTTAGGTGTTTGGGCTTCCAGGCTTCTAGAATTTGTCCTTGCATTGAGCCTAGGGCTTACAGCATTGCCCCTGAAGGATTGAACTGACAACACAAAGTAAATGTTTACCTCAATGATTTAAAAATGTATTGTTATTGTTCTGTTTCTGTCTATATTGTATATACATTTTATTTTCATGGAGAAATGCTAAATAAATGTACTGTACATCTCTAATTAACTGTATACATTTTTGTATTTCAGAAGAAATAGGCGGAGGCTCCTGCATTTTGCTCATAGCACTCTGCATCGTAACAGTGTTCCTTAGCATAGGTGGCACTGCCTTATACTGCACATTTGGAGACATAGATTCCTCCGTATGTAAAGATTTCGCTTCAAACATGGACTTCTACTACACTCAGGCAGTACAAGGAATGGAAGAATTAAGGCATTGGCTCTTTGTCACATAGTGGACCGAACGTTGTCTGGCAAGCTTATAGGGCTGCTTAATACCACTATAGCTTGAGTAAAACCATGATCGTGGATTACAATTTAACCTGCCGAACGAACTTCAATTGTATTTTCAAATCTTATAAAAGAAGAGTCTATAGCTGAATATTTTAAATGAATATATAAAAAAAAAGACTAAGTGGCTATAGTGGTGGGAAAACGGTACAGAGACATCCCACTAAACCTACCACCAGTCCACCTACTGTTTTTACAACCTGCGGCATTCAATTTTCTGGTCAACTTTGTTTCTATTGGGTATTTCAATGAAAAGCCTTCTATGGATAAGAAGTTCCAACGTGGAGGATTTCTGTGTACAACAGCGTATTGCGGCATTCAGTTTTAATGCAATAAGACTGTGTGTGTGTTCTGTAAACTTGGACTCTTAACTTATATATTTTTAATGCTGTTTTTATTTGTGTGTTCTGTCATTTTTAATTTCTATTCAGCTGTGGTCAGAGCACTGAAACAGAGTCTGCTTGTCATGACGTAAACCATGAGATTTCTAAACGTGTCACTTTTATGTTTGAATTAATGCACCATGCTTCCTTATATGTTCTGTGTTTTACTTTTTTTAGTGTTACTTTGCAGTATGACAACACTGAAGCAACCTATGAAGGAAACTTCCATTTAGCCAAGCATGCTGGTCCATGGTGTAATTGAAAAAATCCCCCTATTGTTTTCTCAGATGTCATAGATGTTAAAGGCTTATTCCACCCAATGCAAAAAGAGTTGTTCACGGATTCATATGGGTTAGGTAACCTGGGGAGTAATAAATACCTGTAAAAGCTGCCCTCTTGTTCACTTCTGCTGCTTACAAGTTCTAATGGGGCTGACTTCTACGCTCTCTGTGATATGAGGCAGACTGCAAATTTCCTTGAAGTCTATGCCATGTTACGCAGCAAGGCAGAAAAATAATGAATTTATATAGTGCTGACATATTCCATAGCTCTTTATAGAGAACAGGGGATCTTTTACACCAGTATGTGTCCTTGAAGGTGTTTACAGTCTGATTTGGAGACAAAAACAATCTAGGGCCAGTTTAATTGGACGCCAATATATTTTCGTATTGTAAGAGAAAATCTGAGCAAACAGGCAGACCATACAAATTCCTGCAAGTTTGTAGTCCTGGTCACTAAATGACTGTCGACACTGAAAGCCCTTTAAAACGTGTGGATATGCATGCATTGGCCACTTTATGTACACATGTTACAATATGGTTTAGGCAAGGTGCTTGAACTGTTCATGGTGCGAATCTCCAGCTCCATTGAATCCCAGTTTCAGATTTGTCAGACAAGCAAACTTTTTTTAAAAATTTTAAATGATCTTTAGCTGTCACGTTTTGGTGCCTAGTGTAGCTTCATTTTCCTTTTCAAGGCTAACATTAGTGGCAGCCATTATGGCCCTCCCATCTCGGCCCCTTCTCTTTAAAGTATATATACAGGCAAAGCTCTTTTATCATTTTGGATAGAGTAGTGGAGGGTTATAACTGTGGAGGGTCACTGTCCGTTTTTTTGCCCATCTGTGTCATTAAAAGATATTCCGTTGCTTTGTTTCTTAAAGACTCAAAAGGAAGTGAGAGGATATGGTTCCAATGTGAGGGATATCTTCACCTCTTAGTTGTCACAAATCTCCCTATTGGAAGAGTTGCTCTTCATTCCTGTTCTGCTGCCAACTCCAAATGATACATTTACACTCACTTTCATTCCTGGTGACATTGGTGATCAGGATAATTGGAGAGAGTGGATCTCCCTAACGGGGAAGAAGAACCTGGCAGTGATTCTAAACTCCTCACCACTCTATCCAAATAAAAAAAAAAAAAGTTTGCCTTTAGTTACATCTTAAGGTTGAACGAATTGTCCATTAAGAGATGCCCTTCTACATACAACCTTTGTAAAGATTGTTTGAGCAGTTGTGAAGCCTTATCCGCTTCACCGAGTTTGGTCATTCTCATCTCATGAATAAGGTGTTTTTGCCCTCAGAACTGCTTACTATATGTTTTTTTGCAATATTCTCTTCAAAGCAAACCTGTATCTAGGCCAACAACTGATGAGGCATGGGGGGTCTCATCTGAACACACCATAGGGTTGCATATAACATTCAGTATATGTAATACTACAGAAGGCTATCGGGCTACAGATTTATTCCAGGAGATTGTTAGAGACTGCATGCTACAGGTGTTGAAAACTGGAGAAATGCTACAGGAGAGTCAGAGACTGATTGGCATGTTACATGAGACTGTTACAGATCATTGTCATCACAGCCCCCTTACAGATCAGCACTCCCACTCCCAGTTCTGGGGTCTGCAAAGGGCCACATGTGGCCTTCAGGCCGCAGGTTGGGCACTATAACTCCAAACTCTGTTTCAAGGATAGCAATGTGCAGCCCCAAATGTTTTCCATTGTGAACTCTGCATAGGATTGTTACAGCACCATGGGGTCCTCCATTTTGGATTTCTCTGAGAGAGTTATGTTTGCGGTATCATAGTAAACACTGCTGGAGATGATCATTTGGGCTCCTATGGCTGTATCTGCACAGTATGTCAGGACGATCGAGAGACGAGAAGGAAACTGATATAAAAAGGCTTCATCGTCACAGATGTGCAACTGGGGCAGGGCAGTCTGGTTGACAAACTTGAAACCAATTTGCTTGGTTTTGAAGGTGTAAATAGAACTTCTTGACAGTACCTTTTAGTGATTGGAGGCAGGGAGAGCTTGTTTTAAAGGTATTGATATACTTAGTATAAAAAGGTAAATTCCATGTCCATAACCTGGACACAGGTTCACTTTAAACTCCAAAGAAACTCTATATGTGAATATCCCAAAAGGATCATTCTTATATGATACAATACCACCATGCCTGACTTCAACAATCATCCCACTGTTAGAGTATACTGTATATTCTCCATTCTAATGTTTGCTGGAATATCAGCTGAACGGATTACCCATATTTGCATTTCTTAGAATGTATATTGCATTGCAGCCTCATGGTCACTACTTGGCTACTGTATTTGCATTAGGTAGCAGGTGTTCCTAATAAAGTTATAACTGAATGTAAATAAAGGGGTGACCCTCCTTTGTGACCTATGATAAGTGTTCTCCCCCACCACCCTTTCACTTTTCATTCAGCTGTACACTCCTTTATGTCCTCTATACCCCGGCCTCACTGTCCTACATTCATACATGCTTTACCCTCCTACATGCCACCCAGCCTCACCCTCCTACATGACCCCCACCCTTCTCATTAAGCCTAATGCATTACTACCTATATACGAGAGAGGAAGGCATTTATTTAACCCCTTGCTATCAACTCTCAGCGGCCAATTAAAGCAGGGCTTGCCAAATCCCAGGAGCCCTGTAGCCAATGCTCTTTAAAAATTACAGCTGGTAACTTTTGAGGCATTCTCTAGTTGTCAATAGAGCTGGTTTCAAAAAAATTCTGCTGTCTTCTGGATTAGACAGACTGGCTCCTGAAATCCATATTAATTTGTCCACCCCTGTTGTAAGGTAATCCTAATGCTAGGAGTTGGTAATGGCTTTCCTGATCATGTGCTTACTATGCTTGTCGGTAGGTAGTCCCACTGGCTTCCAAACAGTGACCAATGAGCACACTCCCAGCACAGAGTAGCAGAGCCTGCTGATGCGTATATACGGGGGCTTGGCATTAGGGCCCACCGAATGTGCTGCCACATATATGCGTCACAGTGGCGGGAACAGATTTAATTACTGATACATGTGGCGTGAAAAAAATAAAGCAGTGCATTGTTGGATCTAGAAAGCCTTAAACTATTGTTTTCCAGAGCAATCATTGCTGGCAATATTTCCTCTGGACTTGGTTGTATTGGCTGGCCCAGTACATTTTAATGATTAAATATATTTATTTTGTTTGATCATTTTAAAGGGAATGCACATCTCTTTTGAAGCATTGAAGCATGACAAAATGATCTGTTTGATTTTTATGTTCTTCTTCTTTTTTTTTTTTTTTTTTTGTGGTTGTGATCATTTGCAGTAAAATTTCAAAATGTTTTCACCCTCCCATTTGAATGGTTTCAGGAAAAGGCTGAATTCTATTAGTGCTCCATAATGGAGTACATCCAATGGGACATTTATTCAAAGTGACACGATAGTACTGTAAAATGGAAGCAATTATGGACAAAGATTTAGAAGAGAAAGTATTTTAAAATGAATATACTGTATAAGGAGAACATAGTTGTACAAAGTTTGTGCCATTACAAGCCGGAACTCTGCATTATGATACCTGTCTATATAGTCAGCCAGGAGTGCATGAATGATGAACATTTCATAGTAACAGGTACTGTAAAGCTGGCCATACACCAGTAGACATTTTTTCTTTCTGTTTTCGGAATATTTTTTAGATTTTTTAATAGTTAGTGGGGTCTAATTGACATTTGTTTTAGGGCTTGTTCACACCATGTCCAGACCAGAACAGTTTGTTCCTGGACGAAAAAAGCTTTCCAATGTACCCTTATGGTATTTCTGGGTTCTGTTCACACCAGCACAGTCCGTTCTGGTCCAGACAAAAAATAAAATACTGCTCGTCTCATGTTCTCTGATCTGGAACGCATGGAAACCCATCAAAAATGCATACAAAGGCATGCAAATGCACTGGACTGCACCTGATCATCTATTTTAAGATTTAAAAAAAGGCACCGAAACGCAGCAAAATCGGAATGAAATCTCAGCAAAAACGCACTGCGTTTACAGTTCTGGTCCAGACATGGTGTGAACATAGCCTAAGATCGTATTGATGAGGAAAATCAAAGGGGCAGGATTACATTTTCTTCTAATTTTCTCAGCAGATCGAACTAAATTCTAGGCAGCAAGGAAACCGGTTTAATACGTCTGAGATTCCATTCAAGTAGCTGGTCCGGACAAAATTTTGAAGGGCTTTCTAATAACATGTGTTGACTCGATGGCAAGATCAAATGTCCTGGTGAATTATTTTGAATGATTATTCATAAGAAATTCTAACAGTGTATGGCCGGCTTTACACTTGAAGCTCTCCTACAACTACCTAAATGTTATTTCCAGTCTTTGGAAAAATCTAGCTATAGAACCATGAACTCTATTGGCCACCATTTTATTTTTTTTCAATAATGGGATTTCTGATCACTTTGTAATATCAGCTGTAGTGAGACTGACAGTATGCTGAGTGAGTGTTGTCATACACGGACAGAAGTGGGTTAATGGCAGAATCACCAGCTGAAAATGAAGGAAAAAACCTAAATAGAGAAAGCTAATGGAGCCACCCCATCTAAGGACTAGTGAGCTGCAGTATATTCCATTTCTGGTTTTGGATAAGCCTTTAATCGAAGGTCATTTTCACATTAAAACTGCTCCTTCTATAAAGCAGTGTTAAACTCTTAAACATTTTTTCAATAATGAATCCACATCAAACAAATATACATTGGCCAGCTACTTATTTCTTTAATTTTTTTGCCCAACCACACTGTTCGAATTCTGGCCTGCGTTTGAGGAACCGGACGAAATATGCAGTGTGTGCCACTGTCGGCACCCTTTTGATCGGCATCCCTTGATCAGCTGATCGAAGGAGCTGGTCGGAAAATCTTTCATCGATCAGAGCCGACAGCCAGTGAGCTGCCCGCTCTGGTCGGGTATTCTGACGGGCCGGCAATCACTGTCAGAATACAATGTAAACAGCGGCGATTCCTCGATTGACACGTTGTTAGTGTTGATGGAGGAATCGGGTCTATTTTTCTGTGTATGGCCCAACAGCTGACCCCAACTTTCTGAGTTCAGCTTATCTGAGCTTCCTGTCCAGTACAAGATCACAAGAGAGAGCACAGTCTCCTGCAGCTGTCCATCTACTAGCTTGGAGAAGAGGGGAGCAGGAAGTAGGGAAATGGATTGCCCTGCTGTGTATTTGTGGAGACTCACGCAGCTTACTAGCACACACAAGGGTGGCTCTGCAAGGGAAAGGAATGGGCAAGGTCCTGAAGCTGGCCAGTAGAATTACGTTCAAAAAAACAATAGGAGCAGGATTGAAAAGTTTTCTCAAATGAAGTTCTAATGGTGAATGTGGTTTTTATTAAAGAATCTCCATTTGTTCCAAAAACAAGTGTTAAACCAAACAAAATTTTGAGTGACGTTCTACAAGTCTCTGATGACATTACCGAATGTTCCGACAAGATTTTTGTCATGTGCAAATCTAGCAATGTATGGTGAGCTGAGCTGTTAAGAGAGCCAATGTAAAGGACTTCAGTGCTTCTGCTGGTAAAGCTTAAAGTGACACTAAACTCAGGAGTTGAATCTTAAAAATGCATTAAAGCACCTTAAAGTGACATTAAACCCTCAGATTATAAGGTGGCTTATTTTGTTCCCCATGGTCCCTGTGTGTGTTGTGAAGTATCCACCGCTCCAACCTCACTCCCGTGATGGGCTACAATCTCAATACAAATTAGTAAACTAAAATGGACAGTGGCAGCACCAATTCAGAGATGATTTGAGGATCTACAGCCGAGTGATGTACAAATAAGTTACATTGTTGTTAATAGTTAAGGTATTGAATGTATTTTTAAAGAGGACCTGTATCCATAGCTTCAAAATAACAACAAAGGCACCTTTGGAAATGTTTAGTAATGACAATCTACAAACAGAAACTTCTACATAATTGCCGGCTTTTTATTCGTTGCATACCTTATTTTTATTTTCTTCCCCAGTCTTCTCACAGTGGCCATTTTAACTAAGGACAGATTAATATATCTCCTTTTACTTCCTGGAACTTTGGCACATGTGACTAGGACATGTGACTATGCACATCATCTCATGGGAGGAAAATGCCTTTCTCTGAGATCTCATGAGATTTCCCAGCAATGCTCTGCTGATGTAACCTTCCCAGGATGCAATTGTTGGGCACATGTTGTGCCAAAGTGGACCTGGAAGTGGAAAAATAAGAAATTGTAGGTAAAATTAAAATATGTTGTTTGTTTAGCTAATGCATGCAAGATAATTTCATGACAGCATGCAGAGCTGTATGCTGATGTGATTTTTAGTCAAAGGGGGTAAAGGTCCGCTTTAAGATTTAACTCCAGAGTTTAGTGTCACTTTAAGGATGAATTGCTCCGTTTGCCTGCAGATATGGAGGTCAGCTGGTTTTAAACCCTTTTATTTGCAGTTATGAAACTACGCCAATGAAACGTTACAAGACCTACATGCTTGGCCTCATGTTTTGGCATTATGGGATTCGAAATTTCACCACAGAGTGCCGAGGTTGCTTACCTAGGCTGTGGACAGATCTTCCAGTTGGCAAAGCAATTACCCTGTTTCCCCGAAAATAAGATCTACCCCGAAAGAAAGACCTAGCCCTATTTTTCAAGATTCCTGTAATATAAGACCTACCCTGAAAATAAGACCTAGTTTGGTGGTAGCATGTGAGGGGGAACTTGAAGCGCAGGAGAGATGGTATCAGCCTGCAGGGACATACTGTATTAAGGGGATGAAAAGGGACTCCCTCCGGCCAGCGCAGAGACAGGGAGCACTCCAGTACCATACTTCACCAACTGCTGTCCCCCTGAAGGCACTGCTTTAATGTAATGGTACTGTACTGTAATGTGTACAGGTAAATGGTACTGTACTTTACTGCACTGTCTGATGTCCCCACTGCTGCACCGCTGGTACCACTGTCCCTGATGGCAAAGCATGCCAGCGTTGTAGAAGGCAAGGCTGCGGCAAAGGAGGGAGCAGAGCCGCATTAGCAGATACTTCTTCTATAGCGCCAGTTACTGTGACAGGCTGAGTGATACCAGATAACGTTTGGATTGTTGTACATCAATAACTTTAGATTGTTGTACATTTTGTTGCACAGTAAAAAAAAATGAGACATCCCCTATAAATAAGACCTAGTGTGTTTTTTGGGGGCAAAAAAAATATAAGACAGTGTCTTATTTTTGCGGAAACACGGTATAACCAGGTAGGGATCCTAACCCTTTCATATTCTATCCAAAACTAAAAAATAGTGGCATCACATACACTTGAATGCATTATTAATTACAATGTATATACAGTATATATTTTTTATTATGTAAGAAAATATTTTAGGGCAAACCTAAGTTTACTTCCATTACTGTATTGTAACCTCTGGGTCTCCTTGTATTCTCTCCTTCCAGGGGGTGAGGGCTGAATGTTTCATGTATGTATTGTATATGTACATCATATTATTATTTATTTTATTTTTTTCTACTCGACAATCATGTTTGGGGGTTTCAAAGATAAGGACCAAGTGAAATGGACTACTCTTGTGCATAACCAAGTTGGCAGCAGCTTGCAGGATGGTTTCACATGTTTACAGATCAGCCGTAGCATATCAATATTTTATTCGTCTAACCAGTCTGCTCCTCTATACCAATGTGTGCCCAAGAAAGATGTCTTCCCACTTCCTCGATGCTATTGTATTAGATTGCCATCTAGCACATTTTCCATGTCATGCCATTATTAGGAACATTGCTATAGTCTGACCTCTAGTGGTTGTTTATACATATTAACCATTCAAACTACAACAATATTTTTGTAGCACCGTGAAGAGGATTGAGCCATCAGCATCACATCTGGACACTCGCTAGGGAGGGTCATCATTTGTCTGGTTTTAATGCATAATGGAAATACATCAAACTTGACCTTCAATTACATAAGCTTGTTTATTTTTATGATGACATATTTGTTGGTTAAATTATGATACAAAGTCAAATAAAGCAGAAGTTTAAATCTGTTTATATGTTGTCTTCCCTGTGAACCCCAAACCCAGGAGGTCTAAGTTCGGCATGGAGTGAAACTGAGCATATGGGACTACCTCGGAGGAGGCCACCATTAAGCCTAGAACTTTCATACAGTCAGGGTCACCTGGACTGCAAGGTCTGAGCGTGGGAGCAGAAAGACTAACAGGGTTATTCACAAAAGGGTGAAGAGTTTGGAGAAGGAAGGAGAAGTGAACAATCTAGGACTGATTTGGAAAAATTCTCCAATTCCGCTCACTTTCCAGTTCAGCTATGTTGTCCTAGATTGTTCACTTCTCCTGCCTTCTCCAAACTCTTCACCCTTTTGTGAATAACCCTGTGCATCTTTTTCAGGAGAAGACCTTGGAGAGGGCTGAGTCTAAGATCAGGCCCGGGTACACCAAGCAATGAAAGGGTTCCAGGGTCGACTTCTGGAGATTCAGGACCCATCTGAAGCTCTGCAGGGTTTGCATCATTGGAAGATAAGGCTCGCACCAATTGCTCTCAGCCACCCCGTACAGCCCTATGTCTATGATCCACCATTGTGCTGAGAGCAAGTCCCAAGTACTCATGACTGCAGAGGTCGTAAGGTGCCCTGTGATCAAGCACTACCTTCTGGAAGGGTCCGGGTACAGTCTGCCAAGGCGTAGCCAAAGAGAAAACCAATATGGATCACTGCTAGGAGATTCAGCAGTGGCTTTCAGCAGCTTAGAGGAGCGTGATAGAAGAGTCTTGAAGTAGAGAAGGGTGTGGTTCTCTAAGAGTAGAGAGAAGGCATCCATTGCTCAAGGACTCACCTGAATGTAGGTGCGTAACCCATTTGTTTCAGAATGAACTCCCTGTGTTGTAGAATCAAATCAAAAAATGTATTTTAGACCCAGTGACATCATCACTGGGTCTCTGTGCTTCTTTATGCACTACAGGCAGATCTTTACTGTGGTTTACATGGCTTCCTGAAAACATTACAGTACCCTGCCACAGTACTCTTCTTAAAGGAGAACTATGAGGTGAGTAAAAATCACTCATCATAGTTAGAGCCGACGTGTGACAATTAAGCTGTTACACGTCGGCTCTATAGATCGGGAAGTGAGCGAATGCATACCATCGCTCGCTCATCTCCCTGCAGAGAGCGGTGACTGTCAGTCACCACTCACCGCAGGGATTTCCCGCTACGATCGTCCAGCGCTGACTAGAGGAACAGGTGGCTCTGCCTCTAGGTAGGCAGAGCCCACTGTCACTCACGCAGCTGGGTGGATCTCAACAGCATTGTTGGGATCCGTCCCGGCTGCGGCGCTCTCAGTATACCGCGAGCCTGCTATACACTGAGCTTTTGGTCACAGGTTAGTATATTTCCTCCCGTGACCCTAAAGAGAACTATGAGGAAAAACACTTACCCCCATAGTTCTCTTTTAAGAGTCCTGAGCCTTGATGCAATCAGTGGTCTGACCCTCAGAGGGAGATTATGCCCTAAGTAATGGCCACATGTGCTGCTAAACCGCCACAATTGAAAGAACTGAAATCCAATGAATAAAAAGAGATGGACCAGGGACAGTCAGGCTTGGGAGGAAAGGTCTAGAAGATGATAGACATCATCCTGTTTGGAGATGAACCCTTTTAGCTTCTAATGCTCACAGTGTGCAGTGTAATCCAGTATAGGAGAGGAGAACTATGCAAGACTGTGAAGGTAAGGCTGGAGAATGAGGCCTGTTGATGTGTACCAATCCATAGGTGGTCACAGTATAAAGATTTCCCCTGATAAAGCCATGCCTTTCAGCCAATCAGCTGTCATCACTATTTGGGTATTCTGACAGCAACACACCCACCATGTTCAAAATACAATATCCCAGCAGGTGGTTGGCCAGCTTGCACTGGTGACGCACCCGGCACATTTAACATTGATAGAGGAATCTAATAGATTCCACAGCCAGGATAACCAGCTGCGAAGTATGGTCACCCACAGTAGTGAATGGGGTAGGCGGCTCTATGTGGGTTTACTCCTCTACTTACTTAAACTCGGCATGCCTAGGTGTGTAAAAGCCTGAGCCTAACTAGTGTCCATCCATGAGGGGCCTGAGTTTACACATACACAGGTTTGGGCAAGTAGCTCTGTGAACCCACCTACAGCTGCCTACCCACATTCACTACTAAGGGCGGAGGTGGAAATATATCTGCAATTTACATTATACGTCCTCACACATCCCTGTGCACGGGACCTAAGTCATTCCATCAACCATAGAAATTGAGCAGTGACAACAAAGGTGCCCCTGCATTCATTACATAGCAACCCCACCACTCTCGTCATTCAGCCTCGTCGCGTGATACCATTGGGTCACATGACAGCCACGTACTCCCTCCCCGTCCCTCTCTGATGTTCCCGGTTTACTCCGCCCCCTGTCAGTCCAGACGAAGTCAGTGTCACCCAGCAGTATGGCGCAGCGTGGGAATACAGGACGTCCGTACCAGCTTGTCATATTCGGTGCTTCGGGCTTCACCGGGCAGTTCGTAGTGGAGGAGGTGTCCCGCGTGGCGGATGGAGGGGATTTCAAAGGCCAGGAGCTGCGCTGGGCCGTGGCTGGCAGGAACAAAAAGAAGCTGGAGGAGGTGCTGCACTGGGCTGCGGACAGGCTGGGTGAGACTCGTACACTTTGCAATACGCAGAGAGGGGTGTGCGTGGGGGATCTTCACAAATATACTATATTTGATATATATCTATCATGATAAGGATGGTGGTAGGTTGTCTTCATTCACAGGGCCACCTTTACAAATCAGGAGGTCCCTTACAGCTTACCTGAACATATATATCTAGATATAGATCTATATATATATACTACATATAGTGAGGATGGTGGTAGGTTTTAACTACTACTTGACAGGGAGCCCCCACCTCTCACGGCCTGGTATAGGAGTACTCCCTGTGCTCCCCTCCCCGGACAGTGCCATCACCTCATGATGATGTTGGTGAGTTTCAGCTGGCTCTGGGAAACTCAAGAGGTCATGTGCTGCACCTCCCATCCAGGGGAATCCACAGCTTACACCACCTCCTCACCTGAGCTGATCGCTCTGGGTGTTGCCATCTCTCCTGCCAGCTTGCACTGGTGATGCACAAAATGTGACAGCTCACATAACAGGCGTCCATGCTGTGCTTGGTGGAGAGCTCCCAGCCAAGAGTGGGGCCTGGTACAAGAGTACTGTCTGTACCCCACACTGCCCCCAGCATACAGACATTATCATGTGTGACAAACCTTGAAGGTTGCTGTGGATTATTGCACACTGTCCACAGCCTTCCCAAGATTAAAGTGTATATGTAGTCAGAACCTTTTTATTCTCCTTTTAGAAAAGGATTAGAAGCTTTGTGAGATTTTTTGCTGCCTGTGTCGCCGCACTCATCCTCGCTATTGAGCATTGTCACCATGACAAAGTGATGAGAAATCCCGAGTTTTAGGGTGCGTTCACATGGAGATTAGAAGGAAACCGCAAGTCAATGGCGGGTCTGTTGATTTGCAACTGTACCTTCCCATTTCCTTCCAATCTGTTGCGGATAACGTAAGGGCACCAAAAAAATAAATGGGGCTCGTTCACACCGGATCTGTTGTGTTTTGTTGCACTGGAAAAAAAGTAGTGCATGTTCTACTTTTTTGTCAGCACAAACGGAACGGATCCTGTGTGAAGCAGACCCATTCATTTTCCAGTGCCCTTCCGCTAGCATCTGTTGAAAACCCGATCACAATAGAATGGATCCAGTGTGAATGTTCTCTTAGAGTTGTCGCCAGAACAGAACTTACATCTTTGAGTTATATTTTCTATAGCACTATTCTCCCTGAGCACTCAAAGCACTTATCAGATTGGTGTTGGGGCAGATAAGAGGAGAAAACGGCCATCTTGAGCACACTCCATAGAATATCATACTAGGGCCAAGAGTGAGGGAGGAAGGCCATGCAGGCACAGGGAGAACTCCAGGTTAAGTGTCAGGTTGGGGACCCCAGTGGTGTAAAGCAAAATACTAACCACTAGATCACAGTGCTGCCTCTTCTAACAGGGACAATCCCCTTTTGTAGAGATTTCCTCTCACTTCCTGTTATGTGTCTGGGACAGAAAGTGAAGGGAAATCTCCCTAACCGGACACAGCAAAAAAAAAAAAACAACTGAAAGAGATTTTAATCCTTCCATAACTAAAAATAAAAGTTTTGGCTATGCATACACTGATCGGATGGCTGGCATAAACGTTTAGCACTACCTCTGCTGTCTCTAATTTAAAGGGATACCTCTTTGATAGGCCGTGTCTTGTACAACAGACAGTGATATGATGGGACACATTTCCAAGGGAAAAGAATAGGAGTCGGTGCAAAGTGCAATAATAACCAGCAACGTATCTTACCTGATATCTTATCTGTAATGTCCGTCCCGTGATAGAACAGAAAACTACATATGAAGCGAGAGTTGCGTCAGGGCTGAACAAGAAAAAACTCTAGGTGTCACATGGCTCCCTGCAGGCGGAACGGACGGGGAGGGGGCGGGTACAGCTGGCTCTGCCTCTACATAGGCAGAGCCAGCTGCCACTCACGCAGCTGGGTGGATCCAGACAGTAATGTCGGGATCCGTCCCGGGTGCGGCGTCTCCGTATACCGCGAGCTGTAGCTCGCTATGTACTGAGCTTTGGGTGACGGGAGGACTCTAGTTTGTGTCCTCCCGTTACCATTTGGAGAACCATGGTGGAAAGCCCTGATCCCATAGTTCTCCTTTTAACTTTAGTTTGTCCTAGGTCAGTAAATGATCTGATGAGACTGCGGCTCCTTTTTTCTTAGTTGGCTGGTGCCGTAAGGTATGGGGAGTCTCTAGAAAGGAATCCCTATGTTATGCTGGCACCAGGCTGACAAAAATATGATGGCTGACCTCTCCTACTAAATAAAAGCTGCTTTCTTGACAATCCGGTGCCTTCATTACTATTGGAGCAAATGTGGTTCTGATTGCATATGATGTGCACTTGTTCCGGGCTAGTGACTCAGTCTTGAAGTCAGTGTCAACATAACAACTATGGATGCACCAATACCGATACTGGTATCGGTGCTGATACCGAGTATTTGGGCGAGTACTTGTACTTCCGGTATCAGTACCTCGTCGCCAGGGAGCATGGAACTGGCTTCCTGGTCAATCAGGATGCCAGGGGGTGGGCAATGACGGGTTACTGATTGGGCGGAAAGCCGACTCCATTCTCCCTCATCATTTGGTGACGAAGGAGCATGGAGCCAGCTTCCCGGCCAATATCAGAAAGCCGGGCGGTGAGTCTCTACACACCACCCAGCTTCCTGATTGGTTCGGGAAGCTGGCCAATCAGGAAGCCAGGCGGCGAGTCATGACCCGCCCCTGGCTTCCTGATTGGCCAGAAATCTAGCTTTATGCTTTCTCGTCACCTGGTGACGAGGGAGCATGGAGACGTCCTCCCAAGTCATTACACGCCGCCCGGCTTCCTTAAAGGAGAACTATGACATGAGTGATTTCCACTCGCCTCAAACTTCTGGTGTCGGTGCATCCCTAATAACAACCAGGTATTTATCATTTTCCATCAGCACGGGGTTCCTTTCAGTTTTCTCTATACACACACAGAGTTGAATTTATCAAAACTGGAGCAGACAAAATCTGGAGCAGTTGCCCAGGGCAACCAATCAGCTTCTCAGTTGAGATTTGAAAATGAAAGAGAGAAGCTGATTGGTTGCCATGTACAGATGCTCCAGATTTTGTCTGCACCAGTTTTGATAAATTCCCCTCACAGTTTTTCATATATGGCATTAGCGCAAGGTTTTCGTAGTGAAGGTAAGGGTTAAAACTCCTGTTAGTCACATTGTTGTCGTACTCACTCCATAAGGAGGTCTTCCAAACCTCTTCACCGTTGGCTGTTGTAAAACACAATCTTGGCCAACTAGGGGGGAATGACTTGGAATTGGTACCAGTCTCTGCTGTTAAATTTTTGTTTTCCTTTTCAGCCAAGCCGCAGCTGAAGTCCATTGACATTATAATCTGCGATGTTGGTGACGCCCCCTCCCTCGCTGAAATGTGTAAGAAGGCCTCTGTTGTTCTGGACTGTGTGGGGCCTGTAAGTAATAAACAAAGGCTACCCATTGATGTATGTATGTCTGTCTGGATTATGTAAAGGTCTTGCTTGCTACAGGACTGGGCCTGAAAAATTGCTTACTTTAGCTTGAAGTCAGAATCTCTGGTACGTTTTTGGTTTTATATAGGAGCATCCTGGGGGGGATTATCAAAACCTGGAGCAGGCAAAAAATGGACCAGTTGCCCATGGCAACCAATCGGCTTCTCTCTTCAGTGTGTTCAGTTAAGATTTGAAAAAGAATGAGAGAAGCTGATTGGTTGCCATGGACAACTGCTCCAGGTTTTCCCCTCAATATATGTTTCCTGCTTACTCTGATGCTACATCTTTTAACCACACCCGCAGAATTCTCCAAGAGGGGATGCAAACATATCATCCAAGTATGACAGAAATGCCTCATTCTTAAGGACAGCAGGCTCCTGCACCCCTCTGAAAAACAACTTGGGGTGGCAGTATAGCAATGGCTGCCCGGCATTCAGGAGGCAATACTGTCGCCTCTTGAACGCCATTTTCTTAATTACAATTTTCAATTACAATACTGTGGGCTACCAGTTGTGACACGGTCCCATTGATTGCGTTGGTCACATTTGGCAAGCGTGACATGCCGTTTATAATCTGACACAAAGCATCCAGGTTCGGGCATGTATACAAGCCTGGTTTCTTCTTTTGAGATGGTCCTTGCAATATCACCCAAAGAAAGCTACTGTCACCCTCACCTAGGCACTGTCTGTGGAAGTGGGGGGTAAGGTAAGCATGTTGTCTCACTTTTTGGGGGGTTTTATGCAGTGTTTTGCGATGAGGCCGAACTGAATAAACGGTCCTTGTGATTTTATCAGACTATTCAGAACTGTGTGCCATGATTTAAGAAATGGCAGTGCCATGAACAGTCTGCATGACACTTTGAAGCAGTCAGCAGAGGTACACGCATCAGATAAATAAATGCACTTTGCCCCAGAAATATTTGTGACCTATAGACTAATAATCAGAGAGGATTACAAAAGCCATGCTAGACAGTCACAGTGAGTCTGGGCCTTCTGCAATGGGTCAAAGGTAGCTCTGTCTTCCACATAGGGTTGTTACTTTGCACAGCCAGCAAATATAAGGGAAAGGGATTGTGTATGTTTATTATTGTTTGGATAGATTTATTAAAGTCAAATCCATGAACAACCAGTGTCTTTTTTGGAAGGCAAAGGATATGTTTTCCTTACTACTTTTCTGTGTTTATAGATAGAAGTATGTCATCTCCCTGTCTAAAAGGTCCGGCCATGACTGCATTAGAAGATTGTGTGTGTGTAAAAATATTTCAGCATTGAAGATGTAAACAAAACAAACCTTTCTAATGGCAGATCTCTTTAGTTCTCCAAATAAAAGCAATAAACTATTTAGCCTCTATTTTGTTTCTGAAGCTGGGAGGATTATTAAAGGAGAACTATGAGGTGAGTGCTTTTCACTCACCTCATAGTTCTAGCCGACCTGTGACAATGAGACTGTCACAGGTTGGCTCAGTAGATCGGGAGGTGAGCGAACACATACCGGCGTTCGCTCACCTCTCGATCCTGTCACAGCTCTCTGCCGTGACAGGGGAGGGGCTGGATTCCCCCCCTCCCCGCTCCGATCTGCCAGCGCTGACTGGCGGAACGGACGGGAGAGGGGGCGGGTACATCTGGCTCTGCCTCTAGATAGGCAGAGCCAGCTGTCAGTCACGCAGCTCGCAGTATACTGAGGCCGGCAGAGAGCCGTGACCTGGGATGGACTGGATTTCCCCCTCCCATGTCCGATCCTCCAGCGATGACTGGCGGAACGGACGGGGGAGGGGGCGGGTACAGCTGGCTCTGCCTCTAGATAGGCAGAGCCAGCTGTCACTCACACAGCTGGGTGGATCCAGACAGAATTGTTGGGAGCCGTTTCGGCTGCGGCGTCTCAGTATACCGCGCCTGTAGTTCACGGTATACTGAGCTTCGTGTGACGGGAGGGCGCTAGTTTGTGTCCTCCCGTTACCCTAAAGAGAACTATGGGGAAAAGCCTTAACCACATAGTTCTCCTTTTAAGGAATTGAACCAGAAGGGGAACCAAGAGGGAATTTCTACTCACTTTTTAGAGATTTTCTCTTACGCCCTGTTGTGTATCTCGAATAGAAAGTAAAAGGAAATCTCCACAACAGCATACAAACAACAACAAAAATTGCTTGCTCTATGTAAAAATAAAAGTAAATGACATTCCTCAGTAATAGCATTGCTCCTCTTTGTGGTGATATTGGAGTCAAATAAACTTTCTTTTTTCCCTTGTGTTTATAGTACAGGTTTTTCGGTGAACCTGTGGTGAAAGCTTGTGTAGAAAACGGAGCACACTTTGTGGATATAAGTGGAGAACCCCAAGTAAGTGTGATAAGAACCCACAGTTATGATTGTAGGGTCTCCAATACACTTAGGAATACGTCCTCATAACATCTATCGGATAAGTTAACGCTCTACTTTACCTTGCACCTTTTTATGGCTTTTAATTTTGCTAAAACTAACATTTATGGGGCATGGCCTGGCAATGGAGACGTGAAGACGTGTCTCCCTCGAGCTCTGCATCTCCCGGCACCGGCCTAATCTCTAGCTGATGATACAGTACCTCTTTTTGGATGTCTCGGGTGCAGGGGAGTCAGGTGTGTCTCAGGAGCTCCCGACAGTCTGACTTAGCGGATTTCTTCGCGGGCGCCTCGAGCCGACCTGGGGACACGCAACTCATGGCATCTACCCGCTCGGCAACTGCAGGCCCCACTCCTTCCAAGGTCCGGGGTAAAGTTACAGCGCTGCCCCTCCATGTGGAGGATTCGGCGCGCGATCGGTGCCCCTCGCCGGAACTCTCTATGGCTACATCGGGTGCCCGTTCTGGGACCAAGGTAAGCGAGGGGGGAGACTGGAGAGAGATTCTCCCGCGTCTCACCACGAAAGGCGACCTGGAGGACATGGCTGCACGGATAGTGGCGGCCCTCAGGCAGGAGGTGCAGGAGATTGGGCAGAGGGTGACATCCCTAGATGGCCTGGTAGCTACAGTGGAGGAATCTACCACAGCCCTCACACAGCGAGTAGCGGCCCTGGAATCGGCCCAGTCTGCCATAGGCACCCAGATGACCACGGCATTTCTCCGCCTAGATGATGGCGAGAACCGCAACAGACGTAACAACTTACGCCTGAGGGGCATCCCTGAAGCCACCATGGGACGGGATCTTCGCTGCACGGTCGTAGCGATTCTCAACCAATACCTGGTCTGAGATGGAACTGGACCGGGTACATCGCGTCATGGGCGCCCGCGCTACAACTCACACCAACCTTCCACCACGAGATGTGTTACGCCGGGTGCACTTTTATTCAATCAAGGAAGAGATCCTGAGGCAAGCCTGGCATAAGGGGCCTCTAGATTTTAATGGCGCACAGGTTCAAATTATGCCTGACCTCTCTAGACATACCCTCCGCATGCGCAGATCTATGAGGCCTTTGCTGGAAGTCATTCGATCTGCTGATGCCTCCTATAGATGGGGCCACCCATTTCACCTCATCGTGAGGAAGGGAGACTCGTCATTTTCTCTGCATCGCCCTGCACAGCTGCCAGACCTGTTTGCCTTACTGGAAGCGGAGGTGATACCGATCCCGAATTGGCTGGTCTTCTCTGATGACCACCCGCCCACGGTCGGCTTCCCGACGGGACCGGCCAGGAGAGGGAGATCCCGCAACCGAGCCAGCCAGAGGAATGTCCCCGGCCCTTCCCATGCCAGGAGTGAGACCTGAAGTCCCCACCGGATGGAATCCTGGCTCCTATCTCAGGTTTTATGTGCATTTTACCATCCCAAGGTTGTTGTTTGCTCTGTGCAAGTTAGCGCTGTTCATTAGACTTTTCTGATGTTAGAGGGGGCCCCCACTAGGGGTGCCACTGGCCGTCCTGTGACTTTAGCCTCCTTTTTTGCCTTGGTAGGGCCAGTGGGGCCTTGGGTGGACTCTCTTTCAACACCGTGGATGGGTTAGAGAGGTAGCTAAGCTAGGTCAAATGTTTTATTTCCAGACTTTTGTTATTACAAGTATCTAGCCAGTTAGATAGGAGATGACGGGCCCCAAAGGTCATGGGTGGGGGTTCTCTCAGCATCACGGTGTGGCTAGCGAGCGAGTTATGTTCTGTCTTATGTTTTATTGCCATGTTTATGTTATGCTATTTCATTTATTTACTTAGTTACTTGCGGGAAGACAGACCGCCCATTGGAGGGCGGGGGGGGAGGCGAGCAGCTGATCCCTCGTGGGGGTAGCTAAGGAGTGACACTAGGTATATGCAGATCTGACGACTTCTCTGACGTCCCACTTCCGCATAAATGCTACTGATCAGGCTGACCCACTGTCTGTGTGGGAGGCACACAAATGTGTTCTGCGGGGCATCCTTATTCGGCATTATGCGAGACTGAAAAGGGAACGGAATGCCCAAATTGAGGCCCTGCTGTGCCGCCTACGCAGACTAGAGGCGTCCCACAAACAGTCACTGGCAGTGGCGACCTACCGGGACCTCGTGCAGGTCCGGGAGGAGCTGAATAGTCTTCTGTTTGTTCGGGTGAAGAGACGGGCAATGTGGGGTAGGAGGTGCCTATATGAGCATGCAAATAAACCGGGTAGGTACTTGGCCGGGGCTTTACGGGGCCCGAGAGGTAAATCGTTCATATCACATCTGATCTCTAGGCAGGGCTCCCGCCTCACCCTATCAAAGGACATGGCAGGGGAATTTTGTGACTTTTACCATAAACTCTACAACCTGGAACCCGACCCCCAAATTCGGGAGGCACCGGCCAGAGTAGAGGCGATAGACCGGTACCTTAGGAGCTCCGGTCTCGCCTCTCTCTCTCCAGCAGACAGGGAGTGCTTGGAACGCCCGATTTCGGCGGAAGAGCTGGCGGGGGCTCTGAGGCAGTCCAAGTCCGGCAAGTCGCCGGGCCCGGATGGCTTCACGGTCCCGTACTACCGAAAGTTCCTGGATCAGTTGTCCCCTCATTTCCTGGCAGCCTTCAATGCTATTCTACTGAATCGCCCCTTTCCAGTTGATTCTTTAAGGGCACATGTGGTAGTGATATCTAAGGAGGGGAAGGACCCGGTGCAATGTGGTAGCTACCGCCCCATAGCCCTCCTGAACGTGGACCTGAAACTGTTCGCAAAAATCCTAGCCACTAGCTCAGCCACTCGCGACATGTGTCCAAGCTTTAGTACAGGATGACCAGGTGGGCTTTGTTTTGTCTAGGGAGGCCAAGGACAGTACAACCCGGGTCATAAACCTCGTTCACGAAGCGCGTTCCACGTCCTCCCTGCTGATGGTCCTCTCAACCAACGCCGAGAAGGCGTTCGACAGGGTAGACTGGCAATTCTTAAAGTCCACCCTACGCCATATCGGTCTGGGTCCTCATATGCTCTCCTGGATATCGGCTCTCTATTCCCATCCCACGGCCGCCATCAAGGTTAACGAGGCTAGATCCCCTTACTTCCCCCTTACGAACGGCACGAGACAGGGATGCCCTTTATCCCCGCTGATATATGTCTTAGCACTGGAGCTCTTTCTGGGACATGTCAGGAGGAATGGGGGGATTTCGGGATATCGGTCACACTCCATAGAACATAAGGTCACCACGTATGCGGATGACCTGTTATTCTTTGTCACGCAGCCTCGAGTTTCCCTACCGGAACTCATGAGGGAGTTCGAAAGTTATGGCTCCCTATCCAACTTGGCCATCAACTGGTCTAAGTCGGCGGCTCTGCATATCACGCTGTCACAGGTAGAACAAGACGCGATCGGGGCCACATTTCCCTTCAAGTGGGAAGATCACTCCCTGCCCTATCTGGGGACGCATATCACGGCAGATTTGAACGCACTCTACGAGGCAAATTTTGCTCCCCTCTTATCGCAGATCAAACAAGACTTAAAAGCGTGGCAGGCCCTGACGGTGGCGTGGTTTGGACGCTGCAATGCACTAAAAATGACCATACTCCCCAGAATACTGTTACTGATGCAAGCGTTGCCCATCCGTCTACCGCAGGCCTTTTTTTCTCACATACGCAGAATGTTCTTGTTGTATGTTTGGGCGAATGGAGTGCCCAGAATTGCCAGACGCCTCCTTACTATGCCTAAGTCGGTGGGTGGGATTGGGCTTCCAGACGTCCATCTGTACTATAAAGCAGTACATCTTAATAGGGTTGTAGACTGGTGTTGCCACTCCGCCCTTAAACAATGGGTACGCATGGAATTGAAGACCGCCCCGCTCCCGCTCCCAGGCCTTCCGTGGCTCTCGAACCCATTGCCCACATCTTGCTCCCAACATCCCACGATAGGTGCCACTCTAAGGATTGTGAGGACGTTGTTCCGCACCTCCTCCATCTCCCCGTTCCCCTCCCCGCTCACCCCGGTGATAGGGGACCCAGACTTCCCAGCGGGGATGGAAAACCGACGCCTCCGCACTCTAATTGATCTCGGCAAATTTCGGGTACGGGATTTTAGAACGGGGGGAGGTTGGCTGGAGACACACGCACTGCAATCTCTTCTGGAGCTACCCCTGGATGTTTGGACTACTTACCAACTCCGACACTTCCTGTTAGCTATCCCTGTCTCGCTGCAACTTGACAGACCACAGACTGCATTTGAGGACATGTGTGGAGGGGGAGAACCGGTCCGACACACACTATCCCAGACCTACAAGATGCTAGT
>NW_017306532.1:1259832-1270657 GCF_000935625.1 Nanorana parkeri
AGCAACCGGGACCGAGATGTTTTATTATATCATTGTGACTTGTACCATATCGACTTGATTGTAATTTTGTTACTTGTTATGATATGTACACTTTTACTTGAAGAAAGTTCAGAGGGCTGCCTGCGTGCAGCTTTATGCATACCGTATCTGTATCACCATATGTTTTTTGCACAATAAACATAGATTTAAAAAAAAACAAAAAACTAACATTTATTTATAAATGATTTTTATAGGCTCACTGTTCCAATTTCTTTCTATCAAATAAAGTAAAACAGAAATCACACACTATAAAATAGGGATGCACTGATACTTATACTGGTATCAGTGCCGATAGCAAGTATTTGGGCGAGTATTCATTAGCTATCCTGATACCGGAACTTCACCTGGTGACAAGGAAGCATGTAGACGGCTTCCCTGCTAATTGGGAAGCCGGGTGGCGAGTCATTACATGCCGCCCGCCTTCCGTACTGGGACTTCCGATTATCAGTATTTGGTATTGGCGCGTACAAGAAAAAAAAATTGGTACTCGTACTTGATACTGAAAAACCGTCATTGGTGCATACCTACTATAGAAAATACTATGCTCCTCCTCTTGTGATAATCTAGGTAGTATAGTTTGGAGTACTCCCATCTTTCAGCGGACAGCATTTAATCCCACAATAAATATGTACATAGCTATGATATGTCACATTGTATCCCTTCTTATAAGTATATGTGAATGCTATGCGTTCTCTCTCTGTCTGCACAGTTCCTGGAATCCATGTACATGAAGTATGACAGCCAAGCCGCTGATAAAGGGGTGTATGTTGTTGGCAGCAGTGGCTTTGATTCCATTCCGGCTGACATGGGCGTCCTGTTTACCAGAAACAGCATAGAAGGTATTTTATATTCCAGAAGATTACATATAGGAGAAAAGCTATTCGTTTTGCATAACAAGAATTTGTTGATGTGCAGTCAAATATATGCTAATTTATTATGTGAAATCCCAGATGGTGCTTGTATACTGTATGTCCCCATGTTTTTAAAAGGATCCAGTTAAGTACATTTTCTGATGTTAAACATGTTTATATCCTGAGGTGGCATGGGAAGCTGGGGTCAGCTTAATTTTAGTTTTTCCATCTCTGCAAACTTTTACAGGACTATTCACAAAAGGGTGAAGAGATTGGAGAAGGCACGAGAAGTGAACAATCTAGGACAGGGGTGCCCAGTAGGTAGATCGTGATCTACCAGTAGCTCTCAAAGCTGATGCTGGTAGATCACGAAGGGTGTGAATGTCAGCCCCTTTATTGCATTTTGTTATATTTATTTTGCTGTGCACACATGATTACCTATTAGCCTGAGTCTGCTGAGCCAAGCTCCCTGATACCTTTCTGGTGGATTCTGGTGGTTGAAGTGCTATGTATTACATCAAAGAATATTAGTTTACACAGCTTGTTGCAAAATACAGCAAGGTGAGCCAGGAGAGAGAGTGGGGAGAGACAGCCAGGAGAGGGAGGCGAGACAGCCAGGAGAGGGAGGCGAGACAGCCAGGAGGATGAGCGAGGCGAGACAGCCAGGAGGATGAGCGAGGCGAGACAGCCAGGAGGATGAGCGAGGCGAGACAGCCAGGAGGATGAGCGAGGCGAGACAGCCAGGAGGATGAGCGAGGCGAGACAGCCAGGAGAGCGAGGGAGGGTTTTTTTTTGTTGGTCGATCT
Source organism: Nanorana parkeri (assembly GCF_000935625.1). Lineage (NCBI taxonomy): Eukaryota > Metazoa > Chordata > Amphibia > Anura > Dicroglossidae > Nanorana > Nanorana parkeri. The sequence continues at coordinate 1,261,529 of NW_017306532.1, forward strand.
CATGCATCTCGTCATTTGAAAAGTAGATCTTAACACAAAAAATTGTGGGCACCCCTGCTCTAGGACAACATAGCTGAGCTGGAAAGTGAGCTGAATTGGAGAATGTTTCCAGTTCAGCTGTGTTGTCCTAGATTGCTCACTTCTCCTGCCTTCTCCAAATTCTTCACCCTTTTTTGAATAACCCTCTTAGTTTATTTTAAAAGTTTACAGCAGGATGGCAGCACAGAAGGAATCTCCTTCAAATGTATCTTTATTTCATCCTGTAAGGCCTCACTCAGGTTGCATGTCACACTGTGAGGTGCCATTATTTCATAATGGCACCCCCAATACAAAGCGTTGCGGTTTGATGCAATTGTTCAGATGCAATGTGATGAGATTAAAATGCTGTAGGCGGTCTATTCAAATGAATGGGCTGCCCTATTGCAACACACTAAAAACACCTTGCACCGCACACCTGCTGTCACATCGCACAGGTGTTACAGAGCATAAAGACCAAAAAGCAACACCTGCTTACATGTTTCAGCCCTGCTAGGCCTTAGTCATAGCAAGGCCCTGCAGGGCTGAAACGTGTAAGCATGTGTTGCTTTTATGGACTTTTACAGTATGCAATAAAGATACGTTTGGAGGAGATTCATTGTGTGCTGCCATCCTTCTGTAAACTGATGTGCATCCTCTGAGGGTGGATTGTGACTTTGCACCATGGAATCATAGCTTCTACTTACAGCCACGCCTGTATAGCCTTCTGCTGCTCCATATTGAATTGGTGAGAGCAGAGGTGCTTATATTCTGAGTGACGCTGGTGGCATGTGTGTTCATACAAATGACAGATCTTCTCTCTTTCTAGGTACTCTGACAGCAGTAGAAAGCTTCCTGACTTTCAAGTCTGGATCTGAGGTCAGCATTTGCGTTTGCTTTTAAGTATTGTGCTTGTAGATCTAACAACCCCCAGCCTAAAGAATTTTATAGAGGGTTTATTTTACTTTGAAAACACTTTAATCGGCTGAACAGTTGAAACCAGCCCTTAAAGTGAATCTAAAGCAAGAACTTCGGGGACACCTGTTATGGTGACAGGTGTCCCCGAAGTTGGGTGAATTCCCATCACTGAGATTTCCTCTCATTTCATGTTGTGTGTTTGGGTAGAAAGTGAACGGAATTCTCACCAGTAACTCATGCCACAAAACCTGAAAGCACTTTAACCAGAATTCTGTCTCATCTAGTGGCTTTAGATATGTTTTAGCCAGTTTACCTGAAACTTGACTACAGACTATTAGTAGGTCCACGTAGCGTTTGTTTAACCCCTTCCTGCCCTCAGCCTGTATTTGAACGTTCCCTGGCACCGTGCTCCGTGCTGACAATACATTACATAAAACCCTCAGAGCCACTAGCTGACACTTTGCGTGCTTCTGACTCTCAATACTAGCAGTCGATGACACCTAGGGTACCCAATGACTAACAGGAATCGGAGTGGTTCCCGATCATGTGATCACTGTGAGCTCTGACATAGAGATCACATGCAAGCTGGAGGCTCTATTGACAAAAATTAGAGACTGCAGATGAACACGAAGATCATGGGACTTGTAGTTCCACCGCAGCTGGAGGGCCGGAGTTTGGTTACCCCTGGGCTACAGGGTTCATCTGTAGTGCATCCATCAAATAGATTCACTTTTACATATAATACATTTTTGTGTGTATATGTATTTATGTATATACATGTATATTTATAGTTGAAAAGAGCGTAGGAGTGCGCTACTAAAACTATACTCAAAATATATTTCAAAAAAAGATTTACCTGTTCAAATCCGTTAAAGATTTTTGTTTAGGTTAAGCATATGCCAATGCTTCTAAAATTTGGCCTAGGCATCAGTGAACCTCAAAAATGGAGATGTAAACTCTAATTAAATGACATTCAGTTTTTTAAAGCATTGTGTATCAAAAAGTGGTAAACATAAAATAGCCGAGCAGTATTTCAGATTTACTTTAAAAAAAAAAGAATTATATTTCTGAACATAATGTATTAAGTGTATATAGGCAAAAATGTTTATATATCACCATTAAAGAAAACTGAATATCCGTAATATTCCATATTTCTTCATAAAGTTGGTTCTAATCCTTCTAATGCTTTGATGATTTCTGCTATTATGTTTTCTGTGTTTTGTTTTTTATAGGGCACATGCATTCATGATGGGACATGGCAGTCTGCTATTCATGGTGTTGCAGACCAAGGCAATCTGAGAAAGCTTAGAAAGCAGTTGGCTTTCAAACCTCTTCCAGTTGTTGGTAGAAAATTAAAAAGAAGGTTAGTCAATTATATTCAATCATATTTATATTTGACTGTGTGTGTGTATTTATTATACAGGAGTTATATAGCGCCTGACAGATCAGCTGTTAATCCATTGTAAACTGGTTGCACAGCTTACATGTCACGGCCAGGCCCTTGATATGGTTTCAGGCTGTACTGTAGGTGCAATATGCTATTAATTTTGTGTGTGTGGTTATACATTTAATAAAGCTGATGGGTTCAGCACTCAGATTAGATGTTTAATGGGAATTATCTTGTTTCAGGGGTGCAGTATTTTACAGCAATGAAGTAAAAGAGTATGCCATTCCTTTCTTGGGAGCTGATGCAGCTGTTGTTAGAAGGACCCAGCGATTCCTGTACGAGAACCTACAGGAAACTCCTGTAAGTTGTAAATCTGCGCATGCGGAAATTTATATACAAAGGAAAGTCACGTGTATAAGTCATTTTTAGTTTAAATGAAATACAAAGAGTTTATTAATTTGCACACAGTCTGCCACAGTTGTTGTATGCGGTGGCTATATATATATATAAAATTAGGGATCTTCAGACACCAAGTACAGTACTCTGAACAAGTAGAAATACAAGTACAGATACTTTTTGAGCTCCTAGACTAGAGAAAAATTCAAAAGTTAGGAGGCAGCTGTCATTTGTAAGGAGCACACAGAGAAGTTTAATGTCATGTGACAGATGGAATGAATAAATATATATTATATTACGGTCTTCCTGCTGGCCGCGCTTGCTCAGTCGTTCCCCATCCCTCTCCCATATTAGAGGGGCAAGTAAAATGTCAAAGCCACCTTACATAGGTAACAAACAAAATAGCAAGTTGTTGCATTCCAGCCCACTGGGTTGTAATGGCCCCAAAAACGTACCTTAGAGGGAAATAGGCCAGTTTTGTTGGAGAACAGTTCTTCTACATGGATTCACACCAGCGGCGTTGGGCTGCGATGCACATGTGGTATCTATAGAGTAAAGCATGTGCTCTGTTGTAAATATTTTAATATTCTTCTCTTTTTTTGTTGTCTAATTCTAGTAGGTTATAGACCCAGTAGTATAATAATGTGCTTTTACTAAACAAGAATGATGTTCATAAAAACTATTTGCTGCTGCAGTAACAATACAATGCATACAGAGGGCTACAAGTATGCATACACACATATGCACATGCTTTCCATACTTTCCTAGCTAATGAACATTGGTATTAATCTGTATTCAAAAGCAATACACTCAAAGTCACTTAGCTTCTGGTCCACGTTTTCCTTAGCCAAGAGAACTCTTGGGTATTAACTGATCGTAAGAAAACAGGTTCTTGATTTTGGCATTCTCTTAAGGGAAGCATGTCTGCCTGCAAACTGTAGATCACGGCGGAGTACTATAAATGCCATAGGTCAGCTATGTTGAAAGGTCAGACTGTTGTTGATTCCTAGGACACAGCTGCTCTAAAGCTTGGGTCCATTATTTTGACCAGGCCCTTTAAACAATGGTAAAAATGGTTAAATTAAGGGTGCTGAAACTTCGGTTAATTAGCTCATGAGAGATCCTTGTTGAATGAAGGTACCCTTGAGGATACACGATGAAGGTGTACTGTACTGGCAGCCATCCCACACAAAGACAAACTGGTCCTGCCACTCCCGTCTATTGGGACGGAAAAGAGAACAGGTCAGGTATAGCTGTTTTCAAGGGGATGCCACTTTGTTTAGGCCTCTGTAATCCACAGTCCTTCTCCACTTCAGGTTTACAGGGAACACCAGAGCCAAGTGAAAGCTTACAGCAGGACTAAGGATGCCTATTCTCAGAAGTTCTAATAAGCTCCCCAATTTCTTTGTTTCCTTCTGGCAGTCTGTACTGCTTAAGACAGACTGGTTTCTCTGGGGTAGGGGTATAGAAAGGGGTCCATTTTGCATGACCTCTATCCACAGCCATTACTGCCCTTACAGATACTTTGTGAGCATACCAGAATGTAAATGTACTCCATTCAGTCTGGATTGACCTTGAAGTACATCCATCCCAAGAATATTTTTAGGTAACTAGGACACAAAAACATTTGTCCAAAATTCTGGTCTCTTTCCAGTAGCCAATTTAGCCTGTGTCCTGGCTACCAGTGTGGTTTGCCCTCTCAAACCTTCTGCATGGATTACTTCTCCTTTGTGATCAAGGAAATTCTGAAAGGCAAGTTGTCCTCTTCTGAGTTCATCAGTTTAGAGCGCATAGCAGACATGAAGGGTTCTATATCTGGACCCATCAACGTCTATCACTGTTTGCATAATTTGCCAGTGATACACCTACCGATGTCAGAATAGAGTAGCGCAGCAGGTGAGATTCAAGTGTTTTTTTCTTGTACAGCCCACAGGGCTAAATGAGAGAAAATGCATGGTGAGTGGCCAGCTGTAGCAAGAGGCATCCACTGCCTGTGGCTTAAAGGAGCTCTATGAGGTGAGTGATTTCCACTCCTCCTCCTCCTAGTTAGAGCCGACGTGTGACATTGAAACTATCACAGGTCGGCTCTATTGATCGGGCAGTGATCAGAAACATACTGCCGATCATCTCCCCGCAGAGAGCAGTGACTATAAGTCACCGCTCCCTGCAGGGTTTCCTCCCTTCTCCGATCCTCCAGCGCCTAAAGGAGGAACGGACAGGGGAGGGGGCGGGCACAGCTTGCTCTGCCTGTAGATGGGCAAAGCCCGCTGTCAATCAGCCAGCTGGATGGATCTCGACAGTGTTGTCAGGATCCGTCCCGGCTGCGGCGCTCTCAGTATATCGCGGGAAATAGCCCGCTATATACTGAGCTTTGGGTCACGGGAGGAGGTTAGTATATGTCTTCCCGTGACCCTAAAGAGAACTATGGGATAAACAGGTTACCCCATAGTTCTCTTTTAAGCACACAGATTGCACACCCCCTTCTGGTCACCAGAATCCTTTGCAGCCTTGCTTTACCTGAACAGTTTATGCAGCATTTTGCTTTGCTCAAGCAACAGAAAATATTCCAGAAAACAGGTCTGCTTCTATCTAGAGTGTAGTGCACATCCTGGACAAAATAAAGTGCCCTTATGGTATGTATTAGTTGAAGGACCAACTGTGGTTCTTTTGTTTCCCTAGGTGCAGTATTCTGCCTATGCAGCAGTGGGCGGGCTCACTTCAGTCATCGCATTGATGTTTGCAGGATTCCTTTTCCTACTTTTCACTAAGTTCAGCTTTGGACGAAAACTCCTGATACGGGTATGTGTTCTTAGTAAGTTTCTTAGTTGTTGTTGCCCCCCATTAAAATGGGTGCTTTTTTATATCATGGTGTCTGATCTGTGGCAGCAAACCAGATTCTCAGTGGAATACTGGAAAGTAAGTGCACAATCTGCATTTGTCATATCTTCATAATGTTTCCTAGAGAGGTAGGAAAGCCCTGGCCTTGTATGTGAGGTGTTGCTGATGAATAGGAATATCAGTGCTTCTTACTTGTGGAATAGGATTGGGTAATCTGTCCGCCTCATCTATTTGTCCATTGTAGTAGCTCTTCATAAAGATTTAAAAAGAGAAATGGAGATATTAAAGTGGTACTCCAGCTAAAACCTTTTTCTAGTGCATGGAGCAAAAAAGACTTGGAACTTCTGTAAGGTTTGTATTGCGGTCTGTGTTCCCAGCTGGGAGATCGAAGAAATGTATAATATATGTATCGCTCTTGCAGAAGTCTAAAATTATAATAACGATAAATAGATTTGAGTACTTGAGCAAGGAAATCTAGGGATAGTCCTCAGTTGCCTAAGCCAACCTGCCATTCATGATAAACTTTTAAAGAAAACCTGAAGTGAAAGATAAACAAGTGCTGCTAGTTGCCTGGCTGTCTCTGACTCTAGGACTTTTGAGTCACTGACTGGGAACAAGCATGGAGATCAGAAATTCAGACTGCACTCAGAACTCCTGATCTGCATACGTGTTCCAGGTTAGGGCCTCACAAATTATCGAAGCCAATGGATTATCATGACAGGCAGGCAACTAGCATTTTTTTTTTTTAGGCCTGTGTCAACGAACTTTGTACAAATGCAACTTGCTTTTGGCATCGGCTTCACTTCTGAGATTGTACAGATTTCATTGACAGGTGCCTTTGGCCTCCTTCAGACTTGCATTTTACCTGCTTCAAGCTGATTTTACATAGCATTTAACAAATTGAGACTTGTGCAGTTCTGATGTGAACAAAAGCCTGTCGACACAAGCCCCTGGTAGAGTTAGGCTCCTTTATGAGTTCCAGAAGGTGCATCTTCAAATAGGTATATCCCTTTGTATCATGCACGTCACAGCTTGAGTCCAGATATAATGCTATACAAGGCACCTCTCTTTAACTGCTGCTAATTAGAACTGCTAGTTAGACCCATATGCAGAGTGCAACATGAAATACGGTCACATCTGCTAGCCCCAAACAGCCCCCTCGTTACCAGAATGCCGGGGTTCTTCTCCCGGCAGGATTTTGTATATATTTGAAACTTGTGCGGAGCCACACACAGCCAGGTCATCTGTTCACAGATCCTTTGACAGCAGCATCTGTGCCTGGAGAAACTAAAAGTCCTATATGCCAAAACAGCAGAGGTACTCATAGTTCTCTGTGAAGTACAAGTACAGTGATGTCACCACACTTGTAGTCCATTGACACTTCCTCCTATCCATGTAACTTAATGTCTGTAATCCACTGATCATGGTCGCAATGGTTTTTAGGCTCCACAGCAAAAAATCATTAGATGCACACTTTTTTCTTTAATAATGAATGTGCATTAATTGATTTGTGTTTAAAAAGAAAAAAAGGTGGACTATGCCTTTAAATGTTTAGCAATGTTCTATTTCCTGTCTTTGGATGCAAGGCCCAGCCTAGAGGCTGAAGAGACAAATCACCTAATGGTTTTACATTTCTTGCCGACTCCAGCAGGAAATCTCTCCTTCTCGGGCCTGCACAAACTGCCAGCTCTTTAGGAGAGGGTCCCACTATTTCTGTTGGATTTTGTGTCCAATGTTTTTTTACACAGAAATTGCAACAGGAGTAGTGGGAGCACTGCAAGTGGAAACCAGGAAATATTGCAGGTAGATTGTGCTGCTGGAATCCTTGAGAGATAGAAGAAGCCAATAGTCCACAAGACTCAAACTAAATTTAAAATATCCCTTTTGGGTAGAAAGACATTTTAAACTGTAACACTGTTTATTTTAATCAATCTACATATGTTAGAATGTAAAGTACAAAAAACTGGTCTGTTTGACTTTTATTTTTATTTTTTTTATCTGTCCGCTGTTTCAACAGTACCCCAAATTGTTTTCCTTCGGTTATTTTTCCAAGGAAGGACCAACACCAAAACAGGTAATCAAAAAGCTCACTGAAAAGAAAGTGTGTGTGCGTGCGTGCGTTATACTCACCGGCCACTTTATTAGTTACACCTTGCTAGTTCTGGGTTGGACCCCCCTTTTGCCTTCAGAACTGCCTTAATTCTTCGTGGCATAGAATCAACAAGGTGTTGGAAACATTCCTCAGAGATTTTGGTCCATATTGACATGATAGCATCACGGGCCCAAAGTGTGCCAAGAAAATATCCCCTGCACCATTACACCACCAGCAGCAGCCTGAACCGTTGATACAAGGCAGGATGGATCCATGCTTTCATGTTGTTTACGCCAAACTCTGACCCGACCAACTAAATGTCGCAGCTGAAATCGAGACTCATCAGACAAGGTAATGTTTTTCCAATCTTCTATTGTCCAATTTTGGGGAGCCTGTGCGAATTGTAGCCTCCGTCTCCTGTTCTTAGCTGACACCCAGTGTGGTCTTCTGCTGCTGTAGCCCATCTGATTCAAGGTTCAACGATTTGAGCGTTCAGAGATGGTATTCTGCATACCTTGGTTGTAACACAACTGCCGCTCACTGGATATTTTCTCTTTTTCAGACCATTCTATGTAAACTAACATCCATGCCACGTTCAAAGTCACTTAAATCCCCTTTCTTCCCCATTCTGATGCTCGGTTTAACTTCAGCAAGTCGTCTTCACCACGTCTAGATGCCTAAATGCATTGAGTTGCTGCCATGTGATTGGCTGATTAGCAATTTGTGTTACTAAGCAACTGAACAGGTGTACTTAATAAAGGGGCCGCTGTGTGTGTGTGTGTGTGTGTGTGTGTATGTATTATATTATATTGTATGTCTTCCTGTTTCACAAAATCTGTTCCAGAAAATATATTTGATCAGTTGTAGTATAGTTTAAACTTTACGCCTTAGAAGTTCTCAGATTCCTGTTTTTTTAATATGTGCCTTTTAAAAGCCCGGTATGCTCTGACCATTGGTTTGCCATGATTAGAAGCAGTGAGGGTAAAATGTGAGTGGGTTGCAGTAGGTACACCAAGGACTTTAGATACCTTCTGTGTGACTGGATGCTCATTTTTTTTTTTTCTTCATGGATCCAAGTACAGCAAATAGAATCAGTAAATGTGCCTATACCCAATAGTGTCCTGAGATGGTCATTTTTGATTGGATCAAAAGAAATCCTAACATCTATTGAGCACCAGCAGTGAGGTGTGACTGTGATAGAGGCAACCACTGTGTGACAGGCATCCTCTGTTGCCTAAACTTAACCTCGACCCTCTGACAACCATCCTGGTTACGACTGACACCTGGTCCAAAATCCTGGTACTTTCAGGTATGTGAGAACATGTGACATTGCCTCTGTCCCCACCTAGGGTGCGTTGCTCGATCCTTGAGCACTGTGCAAGTTCTGACTTGATCGAGTATAGTAAGTATTTGCTGGCAGCAGGGAGGGCAGAGGCTAAGTTAAAGCCCAGTTGAACCCTCACCTTAAACCAACTATATATAT
>NW_017306532.1:1270726-1325678 GCF_000935625.1 Nanorana parkeri
TATATATATATACTCTAGGTACACCAAAACTGAAGGTGTTGCAAATATTTTTTTTTTTGTATACTTAGGAAACAACCAAAGTCCAAGTAGAAATTGCTGAAGAGGACCCTGACTCTGTGTGGAAGCAGTGTTCTCTCTGCAGAGGTCTGACACTCCCCTTGCTAAGTTAGACCTGTAGCTCTGCATTCAGCAATGCCTACACTCTCTTCTGAGTAGACAGCTCTTGCTCAGTAGGGAGATGTCAGACTTCTGCAGAGAGACCACTGCTTCCCCATAGAGAGTAAGGGCTCTTCTCTACATCATGCTGGCAGGGGGCTGGCTGTTCTACTCATGCTGATGCTGCTTTCTAAGGAAAACAAAGTGCATTACTTTTGCAGCATATGGAACAGACTGATTTAAACTAAAAGTTTAGTATTGGAGAGTTCCAAGCACACAGTAGAGGGCTGTGTATTTGGTTAGCTCTCCACCCATCCCTATGATTTACTGGTTTACTTTAACCAGTTGACATCCGCGGTGTTAAACCCCCTTCCCATCCAGGCCATTTTTCAGTATTCAGCGCTGCGGTACTTTGACTGACATTTATTCCGTCATGCAACGCTGTACTGAAATGAATTTTTATACGCTTTTTTGGGGACAGATAGAGCTTTATTTTGGTGGTATTTAATCACCACTGGGGTTTTTATTTTTTAATATATTAAGGAAAAACTACAGATTTTAAAAAAAAAAAAAACAGTTTCCCCTATATTAAATTCTAAAACATTTATTACATTTTTTGGTAAAATATAAAAGATGGGGTCACGTCGGGTAAAGAGACACCAAACATGTCAAGCCTTAAAATTGCGCATGCGCGCGAAACCTCAAAAAAACTACATTACCCAAAATTGGCCATAGGCGACGCATTAAAAGCTTTTACCGCTCATCAGTTTAGTGTTATCAGTGATTGATGGCCCTAAAATGATTGCTCTCACTGCGACGTTCGCGACGATACGTAACGTGTAGCCCAATTGTCATTTTCGCGCGCTGGCGCATGCGACGTTTATATGTGCGTAAACGAAGGGGGGGGAACTTAAACATTGGGGGGGTTACTTTTTTTTATTTGACTTTTATTTTTGTAACTTTTTTTATTTATATAGATTTTTTTTTTTCACTTATTGTTATTGCTATTACATAGGGGGATACCATTCTCCTATGTAATAGCACAGGTACACTGACAGGTCCTCTTTATGGAGACATTAGGGGTCTCTAGACCCCTAATGTCACCTGGAGACCCCAAAAGAAGCTGATGAAGCACAGATTTGCTTCATCAGCTTCTTCTCTCTGGCAGTAGGAGCCAGATGACTGACAGGTGAATGCGGAAGTGATGTAATACACATCACTTCTGCATTCACACTACAGAGGGAGAACAGCAAGGAGCTGATCTCCCTCCCTCCTTCTCCTGACGCCCTCCCAAGCCGATCCCGGGCCGCAGATAGGCTAGCGGATCCCGGGATTAAAGGTGAGGGGTCAGGAGGGGGGAGATGGCGGCACTCGAGAATGGGGGGAGGGCACGCTCCGAAATGCACGCCATACAACCGATCGGCGGCTATAGAGCCGCTGATCGGTTGTATGTGAAACAGCCGTTATCGGCTGTAGTAACGAGCGGGTCTTTCCTGCCCGTGCGTGCGCGCTAGGGGGCGCGCGCGAGCAGGAAAAAAATGCCGTCTGGCGACGGCAACCCTCGGGTACGAGTCTGCCGTCCGTCCGTTTTTTCTTAACGGGCGGACAGCAAGAGGTTAAAACTGGAATGTAGCCCTCTGCACTTTTTGAATAGCGTTTGTATTAGGTGGATTTTGCTTTAAACTTCTTGTAAGAAAGGAACATTTGTGGGTCAGATGATTTGTACTGCAGAATTCTGCACCACTCTCCTGAAATCTGATCATTAAGGAAAACGTTTCATCTAACTTCCCCACTCTTAAACTGCCATCTCCTATTGATGTCATTCAGCCTAGTGTGGTATCAGTATAAACATGCAGTAAGCTTCAATAAAGCTGGGTACAGGGAACAGGTTTTGAACAGCTGTGGGCGGTGGGAGCTGTCATTGTATAATATAGCGCCTCCCGCTGATCACACGAGTCTCATGGAGAAATGTATGAGACTCATGCGATTGGCCCCATTTACAGGTGTGAAGGGGGCATTATGTGTTTACATAGAAGTGATTCTTCGATGCTAACTTGTTCTTAAGGTAAAGTAACCAGCATGTTTATATAATAAATGGTGTGTTCACAGATGGCTGAATCCTCTTTCACGATGACCTTCTTTGGAGAGGGCTACAGTCAGGACCAAGATCCCCAGCAAGGGAAGCCCAATATAAAAATATGCACCCAGGTTTCAGGACCAGGTAAAACTTTTTCTTCTTCCTTTGTTTAGAAATAATTTAGCCAGCTTCATTTATTCTGAGCTTAGGGAACCCTAGGGCAATTTAGAGGGCAACAGGAAATGTCTGCATGCACCAAGAATATTTTGTTGTTGGTGCCGAGAATTGAGCGCTAGTAGTATTTGCTATCACGTCTGTATCAAGTGTAAAGCTCCCCTTAAACAATACCTTTCAATAAAGAAACCTCCTGAACAATGAACCCTCCTCTACCTGAAAACTTAACACCTAACCCATAAACTGAACCTTAAGACTAGGTTCACACCAGATGCAGTGCGTTCCGGCCTGATTCTGTCCAGAACGCACTGCATCGCATTGCGGCCGGCTCACTTTTTTGTGGGGCAGGAGGGGGCGTGGCGGTCCATTGAATTGAATGGCACCGTAGCCACGCCCTCCAGCCGCAAAGCGATCGTCCGCACGTGATCGCAAGGCATATTGTGCCTGCGGTCAGGTGCGATCAAAATAGTGCTTGCAGCATTGTGATCGCTCCAGACCGCAAACACAATGTGCCTTGCGATCCCGTGCGGCCGGAGGACGTGGCTACGGTGCCATTCACTTCAATGGCCTGCCACACCCCCTCCTGCCCCACAACAAAGTGAGCCAGCCGCAATGTGATGCAGTGCAATCGGGCTGGAGCGCACTGCATCTGGTGTGAACGAACCCTAATACCTAATGTCCACAACATTGAATGCTTAACCCTTGACCTATCCCTTAACACGTAACCCCTGAAGTGAGCAGATAAAGAGGAACTAAACTCTGCAAACTGTTTGGAAAAAAAAAAAGGCAAAGGACTAGTTACCAGAATTGTCTGTGGCTCCCCAACAGCTAATCCTTCCCCATTACTGACTTAGTGTTCTGCACTGTGTCTCTTTGTGAAAGTGGCCATCTTGGTTCCTCATGTCAGAGCCCTCCAGTAAGGAGAAGAGGATTGCTGTGTCCTTGTCATACAAAGGCAATGGAAAAGGCAGGGTCAGAATTTGTATAAGCTTCATATATTTTATGTAAAGTGATACATACGTGTTTTTATAATGGGTTTTGAATGTTTCCTCACATTACAGAAGCTGGCTATGTTGCCACACCGATTGGGATGGTACAAGCTGGAGTGACTATTTTAAAGGAACCAGGCTCTCTTCCAAAAAGGTTTGTGAAGATTCTGCAATGGCGTCACTTTCTGTTGCAGCATTGTGCTCTCCACATCGATTATTACATCCCTTAAACTACCAACAAAATGCTGAATTGTGTGTTTAATTTCCAACTAGGGAAACATTTGTTAGAATTAGCTGTTGTGTGATTTATACAGAAGGAATGAAACACATTATAAATCATATTTCACCTCATTTAAGTGACAAACGTAGATCTGTGATCATTCTCTTACATATCCAAGAATATGTCAAACCACTCCATTGACCGTAACAGCCTAAGATATAAATCAAGACGCTATACAAAATACAAAGACAATTGATGATTTATCTGCAGAAGGCTTTTTGAGGTGTTTCCTTCTCCCTGGACCCCCAGACTCACTCAGCTGGTACACAGACTACCTCCACTATTGCAGCCAAATTGACATTACACCTACTTTATATGTGTCACATGTTTCTCATTCACATAGCATAACCTTTTATTTGTATTGCTCTATTTGGAAAGAAAAGTTGTTCTCTGTACTGAATTTTGCTTTGGTATACAATGAGGACTGTGCAGGTTAATGTTCACATAATTAACCCTGTCTGTACTGTGCTGGCAGATCTCATTCTCAATTGTAAAGTAGACGTGAACACTGTCCTAACAAGGGGTTAAACATTTAGAAGCATTGTATGTTAATGAGGGAAAGCTCATAGTGTCCATAGTCTTTCTATGGGGACAGACAGATTTTCCTGTGACTCTTAAATTGAGAGAGAAGCTTGCAAAAGCCAACTGCACAGACGCATCTTAAAGGTCAGAAATGTATATTTTTGTTACGTTACGTGTTTGTTACGTGTGAATGGGAACATATAACACACATGCAGATGGGTTTTCCCAAATTTGACTGCACAAGTGGAAATGCACTTAAAAACCTCCCCATAGACTGCTTCATTTCTGAATATATCGTTAGCAAAGTATCATCTTTGGAAAGTACAATTGTTCTGTGACCGTTTTACCTAAATCCACAATCGGTGTCTTGTGTACACAGAGTCTGTCATGGCAGTCAGGTCTTATTCCATTTTGTATACTGCATTGTACAAGTAACTGAATCTGACCGCTACTTCCATCAAATTTTATACAGGAGGCTCATTGTGAATGCAACCGGGCACCACCTAATCCCTTTTATTTCATTAAACACGCATGCACAGCATTGTACCATCAGGCAAGATGGCGAGAAATAAATGACTAGTAAGGATGGACAGATATTTCACTACCCATCATGCTAGGTCAGGGATGTCCAAACTGCGGCCCTCCGGCTGTGGTGGAACTACGAATCCCATGAGGCTTTGCAAGATTCTCACAGCCACAGACATGACTCCCGGAGAGAGATGCTTCATGGGATTTGTAGTTTCACCACAGCTGGAGGGCCGCAGTTTGGACATCCCTGTGCTAAGTCAAAGAATCCCTCGGCTTTTCAACTCAAACAGGATTTATGTACATGGGCCAACTGACTTAGATGCAAGTTAAACGCTGCGTTGTTCTGAGTTGCTTTTGTAATTCTATTGGCTTGTACGGAAAATAAAAGCAGTTTAGATGTGAAGAAATGGCCGTGTACAAAAGACCTTGCATATTCATTTCATTTGCAGATGTTAAATACATTGAGCCACTCTTTCCACAAGCCTAAGAGTATTTTTGGGGAATCCTTTTTTAATAAAGTCATCTTTGTTTTCCAGGGGAGGCGTCTACACACCTGGAGCTGCCTTTTCCAAGACCAAGCTTATTGACCGACTGAACAAAGCTGGCATCCACTTCAAAGTCATTAGCAAGACCGAGAACTGAGCATTGTTGGCACTGACACTATGTGCATGACTAGGGAGTCACTAGAGCAGCTGGACTCAAATATGTATAATGCTTTCCGTCCTTAATTCGTATGACAAAGCTAATTGCACTAATAGAAGAACGCTTCTCATATTTTTCATAACTCTGCTGTACGGTAATTGTTTAGCCTATAAAATACTGTAACATAATCTGTTCCTGTGTGTGGCGTTTTGGTTTTATCCTGATAAGTTTATACTTGTAAAAGCACATCTTTCCCAGAGGCCAACACGTGTGGAGGTCTGTCCTCACATGTCATGGCTTGACACGGACAGAAGTGCACAAACATTACTTGTGTTAGGAGCGGTGAGGGACTGGGACCTGCTAGCAGAGAGGGATGCCACAGACATTCCTGATCATCTCTTACACTGCAGAAATAGTACTATACACTGCAACCAGTGCCCTACATCAGAAGCATTGTTTGATTTGACCGGTCCTGATCATATTTCTGCTGACTAGGCTGTTAGGCAATTTATTGTGATCAGTGCCTAGTTTTAGTGTTGAACGTATATTTAAAGCTTTTTTGGCCTCAAGTCTGATGTTCTTCTACCATTGAGGTGCTGGGAGACGGATTTAGGCGCTCTGTCGGATGACAATTGGGAAGATGTACTCCAAGGGGTTGAACAAGTCTCGCTGTCGCCCACTCATAGGTTGACGCAATTGTTCATTATCCACAGAATATATCGTACACCTGAATTTCTGTTTCGTATTGGGTACAGGGCTCACCCAAAGTGCAACTCTCACCGAGGTTCTTTAATTCATTTATTATGGAGATGCCCTAAGCTTGTACGGTATTGGGGCGAGGTCTTGGACGTCGTTAATTCAGTTTTTGAATCCTCATTAACTAATTGTCCACTTGTTTGCATCCCGGGCATTATTGGTGCACCGGATTTAGCCTCCTTTACGACTGTGGCCATTAAACGAGCACTATTCACTGCGTCAAGGCTGGTGGTGCGTATGTGGGTCTTCTCCTCTCACCCCCCCACACTGGAGCTATGGCTTAGTGAATTGGATAGGATGATTGACTATGAACGCGTCACTTTTCAGCAGAGAGGTAATATTAATAAATTTGCTTCTAATGTGGTCTAACTGGCTGTCTTACCATGGACAGGCGGCGCCTGAGTGAACAGCCTGTATATGTACCATCTCCTGGGGTCTACTCTGTATGTATGTACTGCTAGGGCTACATCAGCAGCTGTGGGTTGCGAGAGGTATAAGGTATACATAATACTTCTGTATTGTTTGACATGTGGCGATTGCTTTCCAAATGTACACCTCCTTTTTACTTTTTGTATTTGTTTTTTGAAAAATCAATACAAAACTATCTGATTAAAAAAAAAAGAAGCTTTTTTTGGATGGGGTATTCACGTTGAATTCATCACCTTATTATCCTAATGAGAATAGTTACCAGGGCAGAAAGAAAAGGTGAATCTCCACAGAAAAAAACGATGGGAGTTCTTATGAAGTGCTGCGACATGCTGCCAGTTAGTACCCAACAGTTTGCGTCTATTGATCCGTACTCCATAAACCTTTTCACCCCCTTATATGGGGAATGCTTGGTAGACATTTAGTCCCATTTGGTGGCTCTGTGCAGAGCCACCAATTGACTTGTATCTTGGGTGACACTTGATCTCTTTTGTTGTACCTACATCTATACCAGGAGTAGTCTGAAAGTTGGGTGCAGAGTGCATTAAATGCCAGAACTTTAGTCATCAGCAGACAAGTGGGAAATGCCTGCAGTGTCTTTGGTCATAATGGCCAAACCTCTCATCAGTTCTGTGGGCACACTGGCATTTGTTTGCAACTAAAGGTGCCCATACACTGTACGAGAATCGCGGGAAATCCCGCGATCGTACGAGAATCGTGCAGTGAGACCGTTTCTACTGTACGGTCGCACGTCTTCTGTCAATCAAGCAGGCTAGAAAACCCGCCGAGAATCGTACGATTATCGGCGGGTGAGTGGCGTGCTTGTTCGACAACTGCTGAACGGCCGGTGTGCGCACACGCACACTGCCCGTTCAGAATTGCAGTCATCGGAAGCCCGCCCCTCATTGCAGTCATCGCAAGTACGATCTGCCTATCCAAGATGGGCAGATCGTACTTTTGCGAGGATTGTAAAGTGTATGGCCACCTTAAGGCAATGAGCACGGAAAAGCAGCTTAGGACATCAGAAGCATCACGAATTGATCCCAAAGACAAACTGAGTGCACCTGAAAGAAGCTACATTTGCCCATCTACACAAGCTGAAATAGTAGAAGGAATTTTAAAATAATCCAGTGGTGTCACCTAGACGTGCTGGGATGAGCCAGGCCGCCTGACTTAAGCTAAAGTTATTAAAACCGGACATGCCTCTACATACAGATAAACTTTACACTGCACAGACTTGTAGAGTTTTTTTACACTATAATATGTTTCAGATGCTGATAGCTTTTGTTAGCAGGTTGTCTTACACTTGCCAGACACTTTTAAAGGATGGATCCAAACCCAATTAAACATGAGAACACTACAGTCAGCCTGAAAGACATTCAACTAGCTTACAGTACCCTTTGTTGACACCGCCAGAGTTTAGCACAGATCTTGTTACTGCTCAACCAGGATTTTTCATCACAATTGTTCTTTCCACTTCGAGAATGCCATGAATAAAACAACTAAACGTGCACACTAGACTATTACCTGAAGGAAATTCGAGAACATGTGACTATAAAAAAAATACTGAAGTATATTTCCTTTGGTTCTAAATTCAGTCTCTGCCATACGCAACCTCTTGTCTTTTTTTCTTTACAATGGCTGCAACGTCATTTTTCAGCTTGCAGATACAAGACTCAAGCTGTTGCCAGAAATCTTTGAACATTTGTGACTGCTTCTCTGTGAAAAGCCGCAGCAGATAAACGTTCTCTTCTTCCTGGGTAAAAAAAAAAGTCCATATATCATTATGCATGGAAAGACTTTACAGTACATATAGCATACATATACAGTATTTCACAGAAGTGAGTACATTTTTGTAAATATTTTATTATATCATTTCATGTGACGACACAGAAGAAATGACACTTTGCTACAATGTAAAGTAGTGAGTGTACCATCACTACTTTAGTCGACCATGGCGAGGCCTGTTCTGAGTGGAACCTGTCCTGTTAAACTGCTGTATGGTCTTGGCCACCGTGCTACAGCTCAGTTTCAGGGTCTTGGCAATCTTCTTATAGCCTAGGCCATCTTTATGTAGAACAATAATTCTTTTTATCAGATCCTCAGAGAGTTCTTTGCCATGAGGTGCCATGTTGACCATTATGAGAGAGTGAGAGCGATAACACCAAATTTAACACACCTGCTCCCCATTCACACCTGAGACCTTGTAACACTAACGAGTCACATGACGCCAGGGAGGGAAAATGGCTAATTGGGACCAATTTGGACATTTTCACTTAGGTCTCGTTCACACCTAGCGTATTGCATATGCGCGTCTGTCGCATGTTTTTTTACCGCGACTCGCGGTAAAAAAGTTGCGCGCCCGTCTCGCGTTTCCGAAGGCTACTTGGCTGTATCCCAATGGAAACGCGCAACAAAACGGCCCAAAGTAGTACATGTACCTTTTCAGGCGTGGGCCGTTTTGTAGCGCGTTAGGGACGGCGGAAATACGCCAAGGTGGGAACGAGACCATTGAATACAATGGTTTTTATATTTTTGAGCGTTTTGTAGAGCGTAGAACGCGCTACAACACTTTCAGGTGTGAACGAGGGCTTAGGGATGTACTCACTTTTGTTGCCAGCGGTTTAGACATTAATGGCTGTGTGTTGAGTTACTTTGAGGGGACAGCAAATGTACACTGATATACAAGCTGTACACTCACTACTTTACATTGTAGCAAAGTGTCATTTCTTAAGTGTCGTCACATGAAATGATATAATAAAATATTTACAAACATGTGAGGGGTGTACTCACTTCTGTGAGATACTGTGCCTTGTGTTGTTAATGGTTTGTTCATTCTGGGTGCACTGTACTTGCTATCACACATAGCAGGAAAGCAGATAAAAGCTTGTGGTAGAAGGAAACATTGAACATGGGAATGGATGCCCTGAGAAATCGATTACTACCTAAAAGATTCCTTCTCTCCAATATTGTGCACTGCTTGCAACTAGGAGATGCAGATTAAGCAGTATACATTCTTCCCTCTTGCTTCTAAAGAATGTCAATGATGATGGTCATCCATAAACCTTTCCTGTCAGTGAAAGCAATTCACATTCCTAATAGAAAGGATAATATGCAGCTAATAGACTTACAAAGAAAAAAAAAAAGGGAGCAGAGCTAAAGAAATGTAATCTGGTGCAGTTTTTTTTAGAGCATTTGAAAAATGAACTTTGTGTTCTTACTGGTGGCTTGTAGTGTTTTAGCCGTAAGAAATGTCCTCTGATCGTGTTCATGCTTTGATAGAAAACCTTGAGAGCTTTAGCAAAGTCTGCATCGTAGCTGGCCCTGTGCACTGCAGTTCTTACAACTTCCTTTGAAGAACCTGCAGAATGGGAACTTTGAGCAGAGCTGTTGTAGCGTCTAACAGCCTTATCACAATCTGGAAAGCAGGGAGAAAACAAGCACTTATTAATAGAATCCCAGCAAGGAGGAGAATATGGTATTTTAAGTATGCTGCCTGGTATTTTGTGTACAAGTTGGTAAATATACTTCACGGAGAAGATCAGCTATACATTTAACATTAATCATGAGAAATTTGGGTACATTTGGATCACTCTCATGGTCATCCCTATTCCTACATACTGAGCTCCTCTATTATAATCTTTCCACCTGAGAAGTCTCCCCCTGCTTTTATATTGATGTTGATTTAGGTCCTTTAAAATTCCTATGCTCCTCAGATCTATCTAGTAGCAGTAATGCACTGCAAACATCATTCGCACAGCTATACACTGCAAATGCGTTATAAAGCAGTCCCTTAGTTTTCTCACCATGTTCGAGTTAGGTCAAAATGGACAAGCTATATATTGTATGTTGGACAATTTACCAATGACCCGGGCAGCATACAGAGACACACAATATGCAGTAACTAACCTTGACATTTCCATGTCTCTGACTGCTTCAGTGACTCTTTCAGGAAGATGTTCTCTTCTCGTAAGGCCCGATTAATGTCCCTTAAAAGCTCCGTCTCTTGTTCCAGTTTTAATAATTTTAAATAGAGCTCAGACACTTGGCTATCTGAATTCTGAAATACAGAAAGATAAGTATTCTTTACACTGAGTGTCTTGTATGAATCATAGCTGACATGCTCAAGGATGGAACCTGAACTAAACAATATTGCCCATTGTTTGTGTTTGAACGATGTCTGCAGTCACTGTCTGGGCCGTGTCAAATGGGTGATTCTTCTGCTGGCAACACATCCCTGGTACCAGAATCACCCAGGTAGATGGACAATATACCATAATGGAGTCGCTCCCCCAATGGCCTGGAATCCTGAACAATCTCACTGGCAAGTGAGGGGTATCGTCTTGCTGGTCCAGCTAGAGAGTGAGAGGCTCCATAGGATAGGGTCTCTTAGTGACCCTGTTGCTGGTGAGTTTTGTCTGACATCGGCCTAAGACTTTACAACACTCATTCAGTTTGTAATAGAGCAAAAAACATTATGCAAAGTGCAGTAGCCCATAGCGACCACTTAAACTATTTGACTTCAACCAATTCTAAAATGTGATTAGTTACTATGGGTTACTTCCCTTTACATAATATAATTTCCTCTCTGCTCTGCTTAAATGTATACATGTAACGATATACAGTACTATAAACATGTGTCACCCTGCAACTAATTATCCCACCTCTGGATGATTACATTCAAATTAAAAAGAGAATAAAATACAAAAAAAATGTACTTGTATTTTCTTTAAAACAGCTATTATGTCCATCATCCAGTACCAATGATTGACACATTTAGATGATTACAGTGTATAGAGTATGTATTAGTATTATTACAAATTAACCTCAAACACCAGCATTGGCCACAAGTTGCTGAAAATGTCCATGGGTTCCCTCCACATTTCCATTGTCAGTGTAGAAATAAAACAGATTTGATAAGTATAAAGACAATCGTGTACATGTAGTGTTAATTAGTGCGATCCTGCAATGGCCGAATGCTCTGCGTCTTGGGAAGTATGGAGCTCTTTCTTCCTGTTGCATTGATTGTCTTACATAGATAAGCCACGGAAAAAGAGGGAATGTGTGCCGGACTGTGTAATAGTGACAAATACTGGTATTTGGTATGCATAACATGTAATTGTCACGCCCATACAATCCTAAAAATGCTCCAATGTCCTATTATACGTTAGCTGCCATGTTGGAGACATCCAAAAGATCCAACCGAGAGTATCCAATCTCTACAACTTATTGTCTATTTCTCTTAGCATAATCAATCCCAGTCCACCGTGCAATCGAAGACTTGAAAATGCCCGTAGTTTGTCCTGGTTCCAGTGGTCCGGTTACATCTGGAATCCTTAACGAGTTTCATCCCTGAGGGACTTCAGAAGGCCATAGCCAGTGTAAACGCAGATTTCTTTCTATGTCAGTGATTATTTAGGGGGTGTGGTGGGGGGCAGGCTGGAGACTAACTAAGATTTCACTAGGAGGTAATAAAAACATATGCTAGGAGGTACATATATAATTATAGGAGATTGCAAACAAGACCTGTTAGTCTGAACTGCCATTGTTCACAAATACAATCCACAAACTTGCAGGTAAAGGTTCTGATATATACTGTAGCCCCTAAGGTACCTCTCCCATGAAATTAAGAGCAGTCTGTTGTTCTAGGTCAATCATTAACCAATCATTTTAGGCTAAATGAATGCGTATTTTATAACAATGTTTTAATTTAGGATTACAATCCTTTTTTCAAAGCCTAAAAATTAGGGATGCACAGATACTTTTCGAGTACCAGTGCAGATACTTGGCATTTTCATTAGAACTACCAGGGTTGCAGAGGTTGCAGCTGGGACCTGGCTCTGGCACTCCACCACTGTCCTGAAATCATTAGTCTGTATTGTTTTAGAAAAACTGTCACATGACACTAAACAAAAATGTATCAGTACTTGTAAGTACTCGGCAAGTACCAGTACTCGTACTCGCAAAAATGGTATTGGTGCATCCCTTTATTTATACTTATAAAAACAAAATCATACATTACAACAGAGATGTACAAATCCCAGGAGCTCTGTGTGCTCCTTACAAATAACAGCTGCCTCCTAACTTTTGAATTTTTCTCTAGTCTAGTCTTGGGGCTGGAAAAGCATCTGTACTTGTACCGAGTATGGTACTTGGTATTGGTGCGTCCCTACTAAAAATATATATTGTGTAGACTGCACATCATTTGTGCAGCTCTACTGGCCCTAGAATTACATTAAAGATTATATAAGACTTATTGTTTTTATTTTTTTAATCAAATTTAAATGGAAAGTGACGCAGTGTCGAAGCTGTCATCATTTTTCAAGTTTAGGCAGTTTGTAAGTTTTTGTATTTATTCTCCTATTTAAAGGCCACAGGGGAATTGCTACTGTGAGGTTGTCATTTACCTGTGGAATTGTTTCCTTGCTTGCCTTGAATGCTAGAGAATCTTCCTCACTCAGAAGCAACTTCCCACCGGTGAGGCCAGTGAGCTACTTCTTAGCAATCCTGCCACTGGGGAGTTGTCCTCAGTTACAGGATTGCTTGTCTGACCTGGTCCTCTGTCCCTTGTGATTTTGTATTAGACAGAAAGTTCAGAGAAGCAGATCTGGGAGAGTTGGAGCTGTTTAGAAACAGGATGAATTTAAGTGCTTGGGCAAAAATGTAAAAAAAAGACTTTTCTGGGCAATCTATATTTGTTTAACCTGGATCAATTATTGAAAAAAAAGTTTGAGCATTTAATACGACTTTAAACACAAATTCAATGTACATACCACCAAAGTAGATGCAGGGAGTAATGTTTTCATGCAGTCAATTAGAATATAGCCTTCTTTGGTACATTCTATATCTGGCAGAGACCAGTCATGTTCAGGACAGCCTTCTGCAAATCCACAAGAATATGTGTTTCAGTTTGTGTCTGTTAATTTGGTTTCTGAAAAAATAATGAAGTAGACAGAGAATGTCAAACAGAATTTT
This sequence comes from Nanorana parkeri, assembly GCF_000935625.1. Taxonomy (NCBI): domain Eukaryota; kingdom Metazoa; phylum Chordata; class Amphibia; order Anura; family Dicroglossidae; genus Nanorana; species Nanorana parkeri. Next base: position 1,284,252 of record NW_017306532.1, read on the forward strand.
CTACAGCCTCATCTCCCGTCCGGTAAGAGATGAGTAAATAATTGCATGTGCAATATACGCTTCAGTGATCGGATCTCCTAGGTTTTCATTTACTGTTATTATATACATGCAACATTTTAATCTTTTTAATTTGAATAAAAGGCCACCCATCCTGGTGATACCAGCCCTTATGCCCTCAGGGCCAGGTTGTTGGTTCAAGAAGGGGACCCAGGTAGCTACTTTCCTGTCTGGTGTGGAAAGGGGGTCCCATGTTATTTTCAGGGACCCCTTTTAAAAATTCACCTGCTATATAAAGGCCCTCGGGATGCATGTCTTTTTTTTTACAAGTTTAAAGTAGTATTAAAATCAAAAGGTTTTTCTGCTTTGTCAAATGTATCTTTAAGTTTAAAAGTTAGTTTCCTGCAGAATTAGCTGGTCCTCTGATATCCTGTTTTAGGGTGGTTCCTTTCCCTTGTAGGGTCCTATGGAACCATCCTTTTGTGTGCTAGTAATCTGTGTGTGTGTATCCACAATCATACTGACACCACTGGGCAATCCTCTGCTCCTTGCTCCCTTCTCCTCCCTCCCCCCTTCTCCAAGCTAGTAGAAGGACAGCTGCTGCAGACTGCTTTGCTACTTGGGATCTTGTAATGAACAGGAAATTTAGGGAAGCTGAGCTGAGATAATTGGAGCTGTTTGGAAATTTGATGGCTGAGTGCTTGGGCGAAAATGTAAAGAAATAACTTGCTGGGCAATGTATATTTGTTTGATCTGGATTCATTATTGAAAAAAAAGTTTGAGAGTTTAATACTACTTTAATAATAGGAAATTAAATCTAAAACCTTTACCTTGAAGACCCCAGAGATCTACAACCAGGGCATTCTTCTGCAGGTAGTTAAGAAATTCATTAGACGCATTCAATGCAACAAACTGCAGTTTGTGATCAATCACAGGATTAACTGTTTTCCAAACTGGCTTTGTATACAGTGGCTGAGGGACGTCATAAAAGTAATACCTGAAAGATAAAATGAGAATAAATTCCTTGTAAAGATTTAACTCTGATTCATCGAGGTGCTCACAGCCCTTAAAGGTGAACTATGGGGTTAGGGCTTTTCCCCATAGTTCTCCTAAGGGTAACGGGAGGACACAAACTAGCGCCCTCCTGTCACCCTCGGCTCAGTATACCGCGAGCTGCTGCTTGTGGTATACTGAGACACCGCAGCTGAAGCGGATCCCGACAATTATGTCTGGATCCGCCCAGCTGCGTGAGTGACAGCTGGCTCTGCCTATCTAGAGGCAGAGCCAGCTGTACCCCTCCCCCGTCCGTTCCGCCTGTCAGCGCTGGAGGATCGGAGCGGGGAGGGGAGAATCCAGTCCCTCCCCTGTTACGGCTCTCTGCCGTGACAGGATCAAGAAGTGAGCGAACGCGGTATGTGTTCGCTCACTTCCCGATCTACTGAGCCGACCTGTGACAGTTTCATTGTCACAGGTCGGCTAGAACTATGAGGTGAGTGAAAAGTACTTTCCTCATAGTTCTCCTTTAAGGCACCCTAAAAGCTCTTGAGAGATCACAAAACAGTTGGAGAGATCTCTTTAGTTAAAGTGCTCTCACGGCCCCACTATATGCCATCCTATTGTGACGGTGTGTCACTACAGCCGCGGAGTCACAGTATTGAACAAGCGCTCTGTATTCAGAGCTGTTCGGCACTCACACTCCCCCTGTTTTTCTGCCGCCACGGCTCAGCCAGGCCAGCTGAGCCTGTGCAGATGACAGACACTGCTCCCACTGACAGTAAAGGGTTTTCAAGCCACAAGCTCTTTACAACACCACAAGCTACACGGACGTCAGATGAGTTCCTTTGAGGCATGCTGGCATCTTAAACATGAGTCATATACGCTCTCACAGTAGTAGCGCTCTTTGTATGTGTGTATTTTTGCTAATTTGGTAACAGGGTTCCTCTCCCTGGTTTAAAGAGCTTGCACACTGTGGAATTTTATCCCTTGTCCATTTCCACTAAGTTCCACCCAGCGGTAGTGCGCTTAGCTACTGTTGCCTAAATGCTCTTGAGACAAAAAAGTGGCATCTCAGTCAATATTAGTGCACAACATTTTAGCATGACCTTAGCATGACCTAAGCACTTTTAATACAGCTTAAGTGCTATTGCAGTTTGAAGAATCATGGTCAGTGTATCTAAGACATCACGATTATTATGCTCTATTTCTTCGCTTCTTATTTTTATAGTAGTTCTAATGTAGAAACCATAGATGTGGGCTTATCAGCACATAGAGCTGGATTTCTGTCACTGTGGCTTGAAGGCACACAACCTTTGCTACCTAAAGCATCACTTTTCTCCTTAGAGCACCTTCCTTACTGGTCCTAACTTGGTTTAGTATATTGTCTGTAAACAAACTCATATAACATGACTATTTCTATTGATAATAGGAAAAATATGTGTTGAAAGCAGTACAGGGTAAAGCCACTACTTTAAGCATAAACCTTGTGGTAAATCTTTTAGCACATATTAAAGTGATACTGTACCCTGGGAAAAAACATTGCTTGTATGCTCAGATGCTTTGATAGAAGATACTTTATATGTCTTTTCTTATACTTTATATGTATTTCTCGTACATGTGAGCAGTGCGGCAACTATCAGATGCCAAAGAGTGGTGCCTAATGTTGGGATGCTGCGGACATGTATGGAAGTTGCATCATCAATGGCTACTCTATGGATTGTCAAAGATGACGTCAGAAGGGGAAGGGAAGTTCTGCAAAGATGGCACCAATGGCTTTAGAACGGTGTGGGAGAGCATGGAAGCTATCATCAATGGCTCAATCGATAAGGCACCTGCATAGGTAAGTTTGACAAAATGTTCAGGTGGGCCATGCATATTGCAAGTGCTCCCTCCACACACCCTCATTTAATTCAGCTTTAGCTAGCAGACCAAATTACATATTTAACTTGTTGATCACAAGGTTATATTTGACTTCATAACAATTAGCCCAACAAGGATGTCACATACCCAAGCTGAATCCCTCTGTCTGTAGCTTCTTTTAGCCATCGGACTCCTAGACACTGTTGGATATGAATTTGGAAAAGTATCTTCTTTCCCAGTAATTCCAAAGGATCAATAACAATGTCTTCTTCACTTAAGGACCTAAAAAAATATGAGAAGGAATTTGTTGCTGAAGACACTTGGGTCCTATTTTCCAGTTGAATCCACCTTATATTTCTGATGACATGTTACCTTACCAAAAATAGGAGAGAGCCCTCCGCACACCCCACAGCAGTCCCGGCCAATTAGAGGATGATGGTGCTCGAAGTGACTCGATTCACGGATGGCACCGTGCAAACACAGAGAAAAAAACAAAAAGTCACCAGCACTCGAAACTTTCTCCCTTCTTCAAGGCAGAAAGTATGACTCATACTTTCTGCCTTGAAGAAAGGACCCTGTGCGGCCCCGAAACGTCGGCTTCTTCATGACGCTTTTTGTCCAATAAAGGGACATTTCCGCTTTCAAGTTTCGAGTGCTGGTGACTTTTTGTTTTTTGCTCACGTTACCTTACCAGTCTTCCAAATCAAAATAAATCATATATTTAAAGTTCGGCTGTGCAACCTAGCTGGGCATTTTTTTGCAATTGACCAATCACATCAAGAGTTGCCATCGAACATTGATATCTCGCAGCCATAATTCCTGACTCTGAAATAAATAGTCAAGTAGTTTAACTCTACAAAACTGAAATACTAGTATTCAGTGGACTGACACTGTAGGCCCCATTCAGATGGGGCCTTAGGCTGCGGCTGGTGATTCCTGCGGCAAGAAGATATGGATTCTTGGGGCAGGAATCCTAGGTGTGTCCGTACAGATGTGACCGCTGTGATCAATGAAGTTAATCACAGGCTGACGGTGGCTGCATCCCTCAGTGGTTGTCCGCATGTAATCGTAGTGGTGTGTGAGATTATCTGTGGTTTGGGATAGATGATCCCGAACCACAGAAGAAGGTCAGAACCATCTCACATAAAAGCTAAATGCATCTGAAAGAATTCTGCATTTGTCATCTCCACCAGCCCTTAGACCTATTTTATGCCCTAACTGCGGTGTAATCAAAATGGAGCACCGACTAAATAAAATAATCAATGCACAGTACACTCTTTAAAGTTTGTTTAATAGGAGACGGCCGAGAGGTCTTTATTGCTGCTAGCAAAAAAATGTTTAATTTATTGTTTGGATTAACTAAACACTGTGCACGGGTTCACTGCATGCAGTCCCAAAGTTATTAAAAAAATTGAATAGTTGTGAAAAAAAACCATAAGCATAAAAGTACCTTCCACAGCTAGAGCAGGGGGTAATATTTATCATGAGAATGGCTTCCTCTGCCCCTTCGGAATCCAGGACTTCTATCTGTTCCTCAAGCTTCATACAATAAGCTAGGGACTGAAGCCAGATGTGAGAGGATCCTAAATGGATAAGCTCTACCGGGTCCCAGAATGGATCACTTTTCCGATCAAAGTTGATGTCTCCATCCAGAAATCTCTGATACAACTCCTCCATTAGAAACTTTCTATTGATGAACTTGGATTTTGACCACATCCATACCTTAAACCCAACAGATATATGATTAATGGCATAAATGATAAGAGATGGCTTCTCTGTATGTAGGATGATCTACAAAAATGAGATTTGTGTTTTATTTGCACTTTACAGGATGTCAGGAAGTGAGGTCATTTAGAGTTGCTTTAGGTGAAAATGTTACAATAAAAAAGTACAGTTTATTTTTTTCCTTTTTTTACTCTAATCTGAATAGATCAACCCCACTGTATCAAGAGAAAACAAAAGACAGAACTGATAATAGATTTAGGGGTCATTCAGACAGTTGTGTTACAGTATCATGATGTGAAATGCAAGTCTTGCCTCAAGTTACCGCAACATAAAAAAAATGTTTGACTGTTCTCTGGCCAATCAGATTTTTTTTTTTTTGGCTGTTTGGGGTTGCATTACAGTCACGGTCATGTGACTTCATTCCGAAATGAGAATTCGGACAGATCCAAAATCTGAATAACGAACCAAATCAAATTTCGGATCCGAAAAACTAAACAAATAAAAATCAAAATGGAATTTTTTTGCAGGGTTACATGTCTAAAGTCTAAAGCCAGTTATACACCATGGTTCGAATTTTGGCTGATTCAGTAGGAAACGTCCAAACTTAATTCGGTGTACGAGGAGAGACACTAAGTAAGTCTATGGACGGCATGCAGACACCGTGGGACAGGAAGTGCCAGCAAGCACAGGGGAGTCAGCGCTGGATCGCAGACCCGCAGCAGCGCTGGAGGGACAGATGAAAACGACAGGAAAGAAGAAGATCGGATTAAGAGACATCATTTAAGGTAAGTGCTGACATTAACTTTGGGGGGAGAGAAAAATTGTTATGCTTTAATGTCACTTTAAGCACAATATTCAAGTATATGATAGATACATTGTAGTGATACCTGTTGGGTTTTTGGGCTGATTACTTTCACCATAATGTCTTTCTGAAGATCATAGCCCCTGGAATCTGTCAGAGCCAAATTTTTTACCTTCAGCTCGAATTTCAGATCCTGTACAAAATGTAAAAATATAATCAATGATAGAATTATAGTTCTAAATAACGACACACAAATATTTGCATCATTCCTCCTTTGTATAACCTCAAAATCTATGACAACCTTTCCTCAAGCCTTGCTACTGAGATAATGTAATAAATGTGAGAAATGTAAGCTATGTATATTACACTTTTGTACTGCAAAAATACAAATAAAGGGAAAATGTTAAGTGAATATTACTTTCACTCTGATGAGTTAGTGCTGAACAATATTATAAAGAGCTTATATTTCATAAGGCTCGCAGTAAAGCCATTAAGCAAATAAACTAAGGAGATATTTGATGTCATTGCCTTCATTTGCTTACCTTCATAAGCTCTTCACTCATCTGATTTGCTTCAGCTACTAGAGGCATTAGTTTAATATAGTCATGGAAGACAGCCAAGACACTTGGGTCAGGTTTGCCATCTTTACTGTTTATAGCACCTTGGTAGAAAAAAAAGACTTAATCAGACTCTGCCACAATAAAAAAAAATGCACAGTAAAGCATAAAAGTATATATATATATAGCTCAACATTAAAGGAAGGGCTAAAACCAATCCCCCCACCACTACCAACTCCACCCCCACCCCCCCCGCACCAACAACACTACCACCACCACCACCCCACCACCTTCCCTGTTTTACGGACCGGCAGCGGCAACGGGGAGACGGCGGGACAGAGGTACGGGGGGGTGGGGGTGGGGAGGCCGCACACTCGCAGCTCCTGCAAGCGATCGGGCGTCTCTAGATGCTCACAGCTTTCCCTCTCTGAGTGCCGCACACGAGAGGGGCAGGACGTCTTAAGACGCCCTCCCGCTCCTAGCAGACGTCCGTCCGGCCATTCACAAACAACCATGGACAGAAGGTGGTTAAACCTGCTTATTGGAATAAACATATCTGCACCAGGAAAGGCGCCCCTCTTTGTGCTTTTTTTCTGTGGCAGCCCCTGTCCGCCTGACCGACTCCTAATTAGATATATAGCTTTAAGAAAGTCTAAACCAGGGCAAACTACATTATTTCTCCAAATACCTTGAGAGTAATTGTAACAAGACCCAGTGGTTCTCCACACATTAAAATAAAAATACATTGGTATGTCCCACCTAATTCTATGTATTTAAAACATAAACCCACCATATTAAAAATACATCCTAATAAATTCCAGTGAGTAAAACCAAACAACATATAATGAATATAGTTTGGCTATTATGAAAGTATATAATGTAATATAAAAAAAAATACTTGAAATTATTCATTTAAATAGGCATATAGATGCTTCATATAATATCATAATACAATAGAATTGTTGCTAATATTATCACTGCAATGAATAGTAATGTTTCATCAGGCCACATTTAAATGAGCCCCTTTGGGGGCGTGGCTTGGGGCATGGAGCGGTGAGACGTGTATCGGCTCGTCTCCCGCTCAGGGGCATATCATACTGCAGGCAGCAGCGGCATTCTCCCCCACCATCACCGGCAATGAGCGACCGGAGGAAGAGGAGTAAGAAGCAGGCTAAGAAGGGGCCTGTGCCGCGGGAATTGACCCGATATTTCGCCCGGACGGCCTCTCACGCTGCCTCCACACGTGCAGCCAAGATGGCGCCGCCGGAGTTATCTCCAGCACACTCGGACACCCCACACATGGAAGAGGTGAGCCAGCCACAGGAGGGACACTCGCCCCAAAGCCCAGGGGGACTATCCCAGCTATCCCAGCGCTCCAGGAGCATTTCTCAGGCCTCACTTAGCTCACATGAGGGATGGGACATGGAAGCTTACATTAAAGCATTGCCCACCATGAAAGATATTGAGTCCGGCTTCTCCCGCCTCGAGCACACCTATAAAAGGGAAATGTCCAATGGTTCACCAAACAGTTATTTCTCCTTCTGCCGCTAGATGGCAGACCTGTACTTCTTTCCTACTGCATCCTTTTCTTTTTCCTGTCTTCTGTTTCCTGCTTCCCTGTTCCCCAGCTCCCTACCCGTTCCCTTCCCCATCCTTGACCCTGGAGGGACACACGGTATAGTGGGAAGGACCCTGAGACCCCCATGATGACAGCCCCTCATATTGCATTGGCAACCATCAATGTCACATTCAATCCACCTCGGGTATCGCTACGGAATTCCGTCGCTATTATGCGGGATTGTACAATCTCTCTGCCCCAACTCCGGTCCGGCGACCCGGAACTCTCGCTTACTCTTTAACAGATTACATCACGCAGACTGCTTTGCCGACCTAAAACCTTACGCTAGCGCCCTTTACTGTCACTGACCTGCAAAGCAACTTCCCCTTCCAGTGGAAAACCCGGTCACTCACCTATCTAGGAGTCTCCATATCGTCCAAACTATCGGATCTCTTCCAACTGAACAATCTACCTCTCCTGAGCTCCCTTCGCCACACCTTTGACTCATATAGTAACATGAGGATCTCATGGTTCGGTAAACTAGATGCCCTAAAGATGGAGACTCTTCCGAAATTATTATACCTCTTCCAGACTATCCCTAGAGCCCCTTTTTCCAGTAATGAAAGAGAGAAAAAAAAAATTAAACATTCCAATGTCTTGTCCATTGTCTTAAGTTAAGACATGAAGGTCATCAATCTCATTATAACACAGCCTGGCACCATAGTCAGTCCTTATCTTGTGTTACTTGTCTGGGACCCCACAATTTACGACCTGGGAATGCATGTAGTAAGACTCTAAAGTAAGTAAGACTATAAACTTACATTCACCTTCTAACAGAAAGACAAAATGGCTTCCATGATGCCCCTATACAAATCTGTAAAATAATATGTATAGGCCTTTAAAGTGATTCCTTTCTGCCCAATAGTTCTGACAGTGTCTCTATAATAAAAATTGTTCGGCATATCAAGGTAGCCTCGGTTAAGACAAACAAAGAGACATACACTCAGATACCTTGAGTCCCTGACAACTGTTTATAGTCAAAGGAAATTATGTGTACAGTATGTATGGTCACAAGAGGTGTCACCTTATGTTATGATAACGTGCCACCTCACATGACAATACATACCGTACACATAATTTACTTTGACAATGATACAAGCTTGTTATATCAGGCTATTATTTTTTGATTACCCTTGATGCCCTCTTTAACTAAAGAATTTATAATACCCCTATTAGTTTCTTTTGCTGGGGAGAGAGACGTAACAGAAAATGAAAGGAAATGAGGAGAATTTCCATCTGTGACAGTTGTCACTTGAATATTTGTCCCTTCTGTATGGTTTACCCTCACCTCTTGCTCTAGCGACAACTCATATTCTGTCTCAGTATCCCTTCACTATTCTATCCAAAACTAAAAAAAATAGGTGTTGCCTTTTACATTCAGTGTAATAATTATCCCTTTTGCCACTAAACTCCGCTGTCTTTTAGAGATAAGCTTGCTATGTAGGTTCACAGGGCCTGGCAGATGAAACCAAAGACGACATTGGTGGGTTCAAGGCACCCAACACTCCCAGAAGTGCTGGATGCAGAAGATTTATTAGCATCTTCAAGACAGTGGAGTTTAGCAGCATGGCAGGCAGAACAGGTATTAATACTTTTCTTTGCAGACTTCTTTTAGTTTTTTTTTTTTTAAAGTGTCAGAGTTGTTTTAAATTGCCTGTTGATGTATCTAAGGCATATAATAAACCAAGGGACTGCTCAGTCCACCACACTTTACCTATAACCATAGCCCAAAGCCATTTAAGTTATACGATGAACAGAAGAGAAGCATACCTAGCTTATCGACACTAAAGCCTTCTGCTGCTGCCAGTTCAGACTGAAAGAAGTCATAGTCAAACTTGCAGATGTCTTCAGAGCTACGTTCAGCTGGAAACCCAATGTAAAGATATCCGCTGTTTGAACCAAGGATTACACGGTCCTAAGGATGTTAAAGTTTTTATTATAGAAAACCACAATAACAATTCCAACACAATGATTAAAGATCAACCAATGATCACATAGGTGGTTAAAATTAGACACAATTAGGGGAATTTACTAATTCTGGAACAGTTGTGCATGACAATAATCAATCAGCTACTATTTTTTCATTTTTAAAGCTTAACTGACCAAGCTGAAGATAAAGGCTAATTGGATACTGTGCACAGTTGCTCCAGATTCTGCCTGCTTTACTTTTAGTAAATTCCCCCCATTTTCTTTTATAGACGTGCCGATCATTTCACTGCAAACATAAAATATTAGACATGCAGCATGATTTCATTAAACATATGTCAAGTAACATTATTTGTCTTCAGTGCATTACATATCCAAATCTAGATGAAAAAATAATAATGGAAAGCAGGCTAAAGGAAAGTAACCTCTTATAATTTATCAACAAGTGTGGCACAAAAATGTCATCATTTAAACCCACTGCTTCCTCCAGAACTTACCAGGTGTTGCAGTTTAGTATCCATGACAATAGGGACTCCATTAACAACAACTTTAGCCTTGCCATACGGTTTTACCAACACCTTGTTTTCAAAGTTAGTGAAAGTAGCGTGTCTTGGTAAAATTCTAAGTGAAATAAAAAGTTACAAATAAAAAAGTGAGATAACCATTAAAGGGGATTATACCTTTTGACAGGACCTGATGCAAAACTTGCACATAGAAATATGTAATTGCACTTGAGCAACTAGAGATAGATACAGCCAAGGGCATCCCTAGACTTTTCACAGCTTGAGGTGATGTGGGGGGGGGATTGGTACGCTGCACACTATACCTGGGGGGCTCTAGGCAGGGAGTGTGGCCTCTGCATCATCTGGCAGCCAGTAACATCACTGGTTACCAGGAGCTGAGCGAGACACTGGCCAGAATATCCCAGGTTGCAAAGTGCTGTATAGTCATGTCCCTTCCATTCTTCTGCAATGTGAACATAGAATGTATCACTTTACAGAGCACATTTACAGTGTGCCAATTTGGTGATGCCAATGATCATTTAATGTTTTTTGGGAGAAAAAAATATCCCAAGGAAACATATGGAGAACATAGAAATTCGATGAAAATAGTGTTGGAGCCCAAGTCCAACAGTGCTTATCATTTGGCCATTGTGATGTCCACATACGTAGCATTTCCAAGTCAAATGTTTACAACACAGCAGTGTATGATCTTTTGACTAGCTGCTTGCTACATACCCTAGTCCCCTCAAGGTAATTGCATTAGAGGGAGCCTGGCCAACATCAGATGAACCTGAAACAAGAGATAGCTGTAGTAAATGTATGATATCGCACTTTGCTGAATTACAATCAAAAATTAATCACTAATGTGTAAGGGGAGGTGAACCTGTGTCTACACAGTATGGGATATTTTAGGTGGTTCCCTTTAATGTGCACTAACATAAAATAAGCCTCCTCTATATATCTATATGTAAAATAGTTGATATAGGTTGAACTTGATGGACATGTGTCTTTTTTCAACCTTACTAACTATGTAAGTAGGACTGGCAAGCTGCAATATATCACATTTTTGTTTTTGGCTATAGATGCACTTTAAGTTACACATATTTAGAGGTGAAGAAAGTTTTTTGTTTTAGAAGCGCCAGGGACAATCCTTATCCCTCACAAGGAAGGAATGCTAAGCACATATGCAAGGCGCAGCCCCAATACAGTCAAGGGAACTGGAACATCTGAAAGAAACACAAAAAAGGGGCGCCTTTCCTAGTGCAGTATCGTTTATTCCAAAAGAACAGGCATAAAAGTGAACTGACAGGTACTCACAATACTGAAGTTTAAAACAAGCTGTAGAACAGTAAGCAGTAAAAGAATCCGAATGACGTGTCCTGTGTAAAGCACTGAAGTGTCGACGCGTTTCCGGGGCACGCCCCCTTCGTCAGGACGTGATTCCAGTCTCCTCCCTGCTATAGCTTAAGAAGGGGCAGCTGGGACGTGATTGGGCTGGGTGATAGAGGCTGATTGGACAGCAACATGAAATGGGTGGTGTCCGAAACGGCAGGCTGTACAAGCCTTGTACTGACACAACACTCGCGGCCAATCGGAAGCTGTTAAAAACCGATGGCTATACAGACATGGATCATGTCATTATTTAAAACGTCATCGTCTATAAGGTCACGTCCCAGCTGCCCCTTCTTAAGCTATAGCAGGGAGGAGACTGGCATCACGTCCTGACGAAGGGGGCGTGCCCCGGAAACGCGTCGACACTTCAGTGCTTTACACAGGACACGTCATTCGGATTCTTTTACTGCTCCAGGTCTTACTGTTCTACAGCTTGTTTTAAACTTCAGTATTGTGAGTACCTGTCAGTTCACTTTTATGCCTGTTCTTTTGGAATAAACGATATTTAGAGGTGAGATAACATAGGGACCACTTCTTAGGTTGTCATAATTAATTGTAAAAGAATAATGGAAAGCTTTTCATTTTAGAATTATTTGTTTTTCTGTTACACAAAGCACAGAGGCTCAATAAGACAAGATTGGACCACAGCAATATGTGAGTTATAACAAAACCGTATGTACAGTGTATTACCTTCTTGAATGAAATACTTGAGCACTCCAGATAGCTGTGGGTCTTCATTTATGTTCAGAAGGTAGGGAAATGACTGCATCATTCTCCTCTCCTGGGACAGATGCAGACAGAAATTGATTGAGATCACCAGGGTTTATAACATACAGCAATGAAGGTAAGAAATCTGGATGTTATTGTCAGAATTATAATTATATTGTAAGAATTGGCAACATATTAAACAGAAAATAAAGAACTAACTATACCAGCCATGTTAACTATACCATCATTTTTTTTCTGACTGTTGTAGAAGCGGTCACTAGTTTTGCTAGAGATCAGAATTCTGAGGTTTTTTTATTAGGTTGTGTAGAACATATTAGCGTTTATTTACTAAAGGCAAATAGGCTGTTCACTTTGTTGATTTTTTTTTGGCTTAGTGAATGACTTCCATCATCCAATCCTGTGCAGGCAAAAGTACTTTTTTTTTATTTCCTTTGCATGTGATTGGGTATTCTTTGCAAAGTGAATTTTCACCACATTTACTACAGTAAGTGCCTTTGTAAAGTGAACAGCTTATTTGCCTTCAGGGAATCCACTCCCTTGAGTCATTAGCTCATAACAAGGCAGAATAACTGGCATACTCTGATATGCAAATAACAACCTGTGGCCCAACCAATCCCAACCAAACTCTCTTACAAGGTAATGCGCTAGATTTACACTTAAAAATAAATAACTTGCCATTTCATAGAAAAATGTAGCCACTGGCATCCCCCCATCTCTTCTGCATGGCAATGTTACATTTACTGATTGAGCAGTAAATGTAACATTGCCATGACTACACTGCAGCTTGGTAGGGACCAATTCATGAACAGAAACCGAAGCCAGTAAAAGGGAAAGAATTAACATGGATAGAACATTTAAAGTTGAATTCCAGGCAGATTAAAAAAAAAATTCCTATTAAAGCATTCAGCTCTGCATACTGATATGAAATCATCTTACATTCATTAGTTAAATAAACATATTTTTCTTTTACTTACAATGACTGTTTTTCCACTTCCTGTTCCACTTAGACATTAGTGCTGTAGCCCATGCTTATGAGATGCATCCTGTGAAGATTACATCTCCAGTGCATTGCTGGGAAATCTCATCTGTAAACTACAAAATCTCACGAGATCTCAGGCAAATGCATTTTCCTCCCATGAGATGATGTGCATAGTCACATGTACCAGAGTTCCAAGAAGCAAAGGGATATGGGTTATTATGCACTCTAGTAAAAATAGCCACCATAAGATGAATGGAAGAAGAAAAATAAGGTATGCAAAGAATACAAAGCCTGCAGTTATCTAGAAGTGTGTGTTTGTAGATTGTCATTACTAAACATTTCTAAAAGTGTGTTTGTTGTCATTTTAAAGATATGGGTAAAGTTCCTCTTTAAGGTATTTATTTATTCAGCAAAAATTAGTAAGTCTATCTTTATATAGAATTAATTTAGGTAACAATTTTGACTAGGTATAAGAATTTTGTTATGCCCTGAACAGTAGACCTCAGACTGAGAGAGGGGGCAGCAGTATGGACCAATCAGGAGTGCTGCGTGAACATGTGCTAAAAAAGAACATGCTGCAGGAAGAATAAGTAGAGAAATGAGCTCATCTGTCTACTGCTGGTCTGTTATTGTCAAATCGCACTGGGGGCCAACTAAGTGGTCAAGCTGTATTGTCTAACTGCAGTTCAGATAGGTTAGGTCACCAACCTTGCTCTGCTGTCTGAGTAAATCTGAGGACTGCCTGTAAAGAAATATAAATCCTTTGATTTGCAGAATATCTCCTCAATTTTGTCTGTGCATTAGGGTTGCCACCTTTTCTTCCAGCGAAACCCGAACACTCTAGCAACGGATGGAAATTTTTGGGGGAGAATGAGCTGTGGCTTATTCATATGGAAATAGCGCCGCCCATTAATATGTATATATCACAGCCAAGACTATTTTTAGTGGGGGGTCAGTAGCCCCATCTTAATATTGGTTGCCCCGGTCTGCCTGACATCTGATGTCCGGGTTTCAGCTGCCATGAAACCTGGACACAGCATTCAAAACCCGAACTGTCCGGGTGAATCCTGGACAGGTGGCAACCCTACTGTGCATTTAGCTGTTGCCTAGAGTTCAACTTTAAAAAGAAAGCTAGTCCAAGTGCATTACATGGCATGTTTATAGATGGTTACAGTTCATCTGATACACAATATGCTATAATGACTTAGTATACTGACTTGCGTTATTGTTGCAAACTGTAGCTCCCATTCTTTTCTGGCTTCCTGTAGCTGTATTTCCCATGTATTCTGAATTGCCTGGATCCTCAACTCATTTTCTGCAAGTAGTCGGCGTAGTTCTTCTGCAATTTAAAAATAAATAAAGTATTAGGCGTGGTCTAAAACATGGGAGTTCCAACATTCAAACATCACTTGGTCAATAATTTAGGAATGAGTGCCAATAATAGCAAGGAAAGGAGGCAAATAAACCTTTTTTTTTTAAGTTTAGGATAGAGTAAGGAATGATTACCTCTGTCATAATTTTTTGCTGTGTGTGGTTCCACTTGGGGAGGTTTCTTTTTTTCTGTTCCAAAGACACAGCAGGAAGTAAGAGGTGATATCCCCCTCTAAAACAGGTATGACCAGAACAGGTTTGCCCATTGGAAGATTTCCCCTCAATTCCTGTTCCTGTGACAACTCAAAAAGCTTGGATTTTCCCTTCACTTTCTCTACTGGAAACAATGGCCACCAGGCCAATAGTGAGGGCAAATCTCCGCAGCTGGGACACAAACAGCAATAAAAACCATTGCCCACTCCATTCTTTACCTACACTTTAAAGTGAAACTAAACTCAGGAGTTAAACCTTTAAAATACATTCAAGTACCTTAACTATTAACAAAAATGGAACTTACTTGTGTATCACTCAGCTGTAGATACTCAAATCATTTCGGAATTCGTGCTGTCCTTCCTTCTGGAGGGTGGCTACTTTTGTTCCCCATGCCCCTGTGTGTGTTGTAAAGTAGTCACCACTCCAAGCTCACTCCCATGATGCACTACAAATCTCAATACAAATTAGTAAACTAAACCTGAGATTGTAGTGCACCATGAAAGTGAGCTTGGAGTGGTGGCTACTTTACAACACACACAGGGACCATGGGGAACAAAAGTAGTCACCCTCTAGAAGGAAGGACAGTGTCAGCATGAATTCAGAGATGATTTGAGGATCTACAGCAGGGGTTTCAAAGTACCGGTCCGCGGCCAATTCCCTAATCTGGCATTTACAAGCAACAGCTGTCACCTGTTCAAGTTAATGGTTAGGTGACAGCCACTGCATGTAAACGCCTGCACACCGCATGTAATGTTATGTGATATGTGAAAAACAATATTGTGCGGAGCTAATAATCATACATATCTAATAAATTGAAACATATATAAATGAGTCACATATATGAGCCTTCAAACAAATGAGGCATAGAAAATATCTACACAAAGACAAAAAAGCAATATAGAGCAAAAAAAGTCCCAAGGAAAAAACAAACGCAAACAATGGTGATTGTGCAAAAAAAATCCTCAGATGATTCGCAGCCAATCTGCATATAACTCTCAGGTAAGGATAATCACACAATGCAGGCAGACCTTCACCTCCACCAAGTGAGTGATGACAACAAGTGAGTGCTCACCTGGGGAGGTAGACCCACAGAGCTAGGTCAAATGCACTTTTTCCCTTCTTAATGGGGGAGGGAAGCCCATGCACAGAAAAGGCGATAAGGTCTCCTCAGATCACAGGTACCAGTATAAATCCAGGTGGAAAGAGAAAAAGGACAAGGACATAGTGCGTAACGTCCAATAAAATGCAGATTGGCTGCAATGACTTTTTTTTGCCTATATTGCTTTTTTGTCTTTGTGTAGATATTTTCTATGCCTCATTTGTTTGAAGGCTCATATACTGTATGTGACTCATTTATATATGTTTCAATTTATTAGATATGTATGATTATTAGCTCCGCACAATATTGTTTTTCACATTTTCCAGATATTTAGTTATATCCTTAGTGCTTGGTAGCTCTTATTTCCACATTACACTTACTGGCGCTGATCACCTTTATTGTTTATTTTTAATGTTATGTGATATGATTTCATGCAGTTAGAAAACAATCACACTTCCTGGATGCACAAGCGGTGCATCCAGGGATAGTAATTGATTCCTAACTGCATGTAATCATATCACATACGATTACATGCGGTGTGCAGGTGTTTACATGCAGCTGCTGTCACCTAACCATTAACTTAAATGGGTGACAGCTGCTGCTTATGAGCGGCAGATTAAGGATTCCTTCTGCAAGAAAACACAAATTCCTGATGCAGGAATCCCTAATCGCATCTAAACTTACAGATGTAAATGGGGTCTTATTGTGGGTGTATTAATGTGTGTGTATATGGTGGGGGTGTGTGATTTTTTTTTCTATGTGTGCATATTTCTGTGTGTGTATCTGTTGGTATTCTATGATTAAAATGAAAACCTGTGGGGGGAAAAAAACCACATACTGACACTGCACACATATTCACATGTATACATACTGATACAACACACACATACACATGTATACATACTGACACTGCACACATATACACATGTATACATACTGACACTGCACACATATACACATGTATACATACTGATATGACACACAGAGAAACATTCACACACATACCAACATCACTCACAGAAATCCTGACAATACACACACACACAAACCAACACTAAAAAAATATACTGACATTGCACACAAAGAAACCATCACAAACCCATAAACTGACATTATAAATACACGCAGACATTAACAGTGGTACCTTATATAGCTTATAGTTTATTTTGAACTATGAAATTTGGCAAGTGGCCCCCATGGGACAAAAAAAATTGTCCAGCAGCCCCCGGGTAAATTGAGTTTGAGACCCCTGATCTACAGTGATACACATAAGATACATTTTTGTTAATAGTTCAGGTACATGAATGTATTTTTAAGATTTAACTCCTGAGTTTAGTGTCACTTTAAATAACATGGCTTTGTGTAAAAACATGATTAGCAGCTGATATTTGAAGGTGCATATTAAAACACACATATATTTCACCACATCCATCATTTTCCCCTGGAAGCACAATGGCAAGCCCAATTGGTTTTCAGAAATGTATAATCCTCATCACGTGAAGCAGTTTTTTGGTATGTGAACATAATGTATTCTCATGTAATTAGTTTTGCATTATTTTTCTATTCAACTTCAAAGCTATGAATTAACAAGGGATGAAAACAAACGGTGTTCTAATTCCAATTATAGGGGGTCACTGTTAAGGTGCCCATACACCTTACGACCATCGCAAGACTTTTGTCTTGCGATGGTCGTATGCTTCTTGAAAGCCCGTACGATCTGCCCACCTTGGACGGGCAGATCGTACTTGCGATCACCGAATGCCCGCCCCGCTTCCGATGACGGCAATGCAGAACGGGCAGTGTGCGCGTGCGCACACCGTCCCGTTCCGCAGCTAGTGCATACCATATGTAATATAAAATAGAAATGTTATATTTTTAAATGAAATGATGGCACATATTTTTTACATACTGGTCTCTTTTTCCACCCTCTTTCCAGAGCTGCCCAGTCCTGCCAGCCGGGATAGAAGCTTGTTATTTTCTGCTTTCAGCTCTTTAATAAGGTGCTCTGTGGGACTGGCATTGATAACTGCCTTGTTCTTAATCTTCTTTGCTCTAGTGCAGAAATAAAGAAAAGAAAATCTATCATAAAACTGATAAAAATAACATAAGGCAGCCACAATAGAGTGAACTCGTTTGAAGTAGACAATGAGGACCTGCAACATTCTCGCTGCTTTATTCTATTTTCAATTGTTTCAGACTGACAATAACAATGATCAAAGAAAAACCTTCTGCGCTACTCTCTTGCTCTAAACTAAACCTGCCAGGTTTTGAAGTACTTTCCACAAAGTGCAAATATGCCCATCAGGGACCGTTACCTGCATGCCTGAAATCTGGCCCTACTAACTAAAAGTCGCATCTGTTAGCTGGAATCCATAATAATTGTTATAATTATTATTTTACAGGATTTATATAGTGCCAAAAGTTTCCACAGTGCTTTACAATATAAAAAAAGACAGTGCAGTTACCATAAAATTCAGAACAAGATAGTTAGGAGGGCGTGAGAGCTTACAATCTAAAAGGTTATACAAAAAGTGGTAGTTGTGTGGGGATGAAAAATGTTTGAGAAAGTAATAGTTCAGCAGTTAGGTAGAGGTGGGATAGGCTTTCCTGAAGAGATGAATTTTCAGGGATTGCCCAAAGGCAGGCAGAGTAGGAGATAGCTGGACAGGTTAAGGTTCAAGAGGATGGGAGAGACTCTGGAGAAGTCCTGAAGACAAACATGGGAGTAGCTAACAAGGATGCTAGAGAGCAGGAGGCCTTGGGAGGAGCAGGGAGGACAGTTAGGCCCTGTTCACACCTTTACGTTTTGTCGCGCGTTCAACGCTCTATGAACGCTCTACAAAACGTACAAACATGAAAATCCCATTGTTTTCTATGGGTATGGTTCACACCTTTCCGTATTTCCGCCCGTCTGAACGCCCTACAAAACGGCCTACGCCCAAACAAGTACATGTACTTCTTTGGGCCGTTTTTGTTGGGCGTTTCCATTGGGATACAGCCAAGTATCCCTCGGAAACGCGTGTTTGTCGCGCGGTTTTTTTACCGCGCATCGCGGTAAAAAAAAAACGCGCGACAGACGGTCATATTCAATACGCCTAGGTGTGAACCCAGCCTTAGGGTGATACTTTGAGACAAGGTTGGAGATATAGACAAAGGCAGGGTTGTGGATTGCTCTGTAAGTAGCTGCTAATATTTTGAATTTTATTCTTTGGACAATTGGAAGCCAGTGGAGGGATTGGCAGTGGGGGGTTGCAAATACTGAGCATTTGGCGAGGTGGATGAGTCTGGCAGCAGCATTCATGATTGACTGAAGAGGGCATAGCCACTGTAGAGGTAGGCCAATGAGAAGGGGGCTGCAATTGACATTACCTCTCAGCATATCTGAGCGTTGACAAAGTCTCCTCATAACATATGTCTGCGGGACTCACTGCAGCAATCTATAAAAAAAAAACATAATGTGTATCAAATTTTATGCCAGGGTATTTCACAAATGCAAGGAAACATGCATTCTACATTCTAGAAAAGTTCTGAGATAAAGATTAACAACAATTAGCTTGATGCAAATAATCTTATATTTAAAAAAAAATATTATTTGTATGTATGCTCTGCTTCCTGCTTTGCATTGCTACATACTGTATTTGCTTCTCACGATACAAGTCATGGTAGATGTGTACTAAAGGACTAAAGGGTTATCAAACCCTCAGGTGTTTTTGCATATATCTACAGCTAGCAAGCAGTAGATATATGCAAAAAGTGTTTTTAAAAAAACGCTTTAAAAGCGGTTTAAACTTACCTGTGTCTTCCCCGCGCGCTCCTGTCTGAAAATGTGAACATTCTCGGGCAGCTGCAAAGCATCTTGGGGCGGGCGCATGCGCAGTTCACATTTTCGGGCGGGAGACAAGGAGAGACACAAGGTAAGTATATGGACAGCGTGCACCCGCATGCGGACACCGTGGGACAGGAAGTGCCAGCAAGGACAGAGGAGTCAGCGCTGGATCGGAGACCTGCAGCAGCGGTGGAGAGACAGATGAAAATGACAGGAAAGAAGAAGATCGAATTAAGAGGCATCATTTAAGGTAAGTGCTTTAATTAAAATTGGGGGGAGTGGAAAAATATCTTTGACTTTAATGTCACTTTAAAGGCTGTTCACTTAGCAAAGTGAATATTGGTAAATAAAGTGAATCTGAGTTAATATATATCCAATCATGTGTAAAGAAAAAAAACACTTAACAAATGATTGGGTATTATAAGTGGCACAGGTCCGACCTTATATACTCACCTTCACTGAACACTCACTTACTAACATAACAGTCTCTACTATTTCAGTGAATCAACCTTTATAAATTGACCAAGTCATTGAAAACAATATATTCCCAATGTGGGCTATATCTTACTAGGTAAAAAAACGGCACTCGCAGGGGGATCCGTCCATCCAGTACTTTATTTGTAAAAAGGCATAACAGCATCAAACAAACAAGTGCTTACATGTTTCAGCCCCCAAACTGGGCCTTAGGCTACAACTAAGGCCCAGTTTGGGGGCTGAAACATGTAAGCACTTGCTTGTTTGCTGCTGTTATGCACTTTACAAATAAAGTACTGGATGGACGGATCCCCTTGCAAGTGCCGTTTTTCTAACCCATTGCTTAGAGAGGGCTCCGGTGGAAGCTTTACCAGGCACTGAGTTTCAAGCAGTGGGATTGGAGACAAGAGGGTAGAGCTGCTCAATGTTTCTAAATTGGACAATATCTTATCTCTCCAGTCCTTCAAGTGTAATTGACTGACAACTATTTCTAGTGGATAATCTGTAAATCTTTATCTTTACCAGAATAAGCTTGTATATATGTGTCCTATTGTGCAATCTTCCACGGACCGGCAGCACTCCTTACCGGAACTCCCATACGCATTTGTGGGTGCTTGCAATGACCGCGCATGACACCGCATTCAGCATAATCATGTGTAGAAACGTCACCAGCACGTTTCTACACTATTGTGCGATCTGCCTTCAAAGCATTAGGCATAAACCCTGTTTTGAAATCTGAAAGTATGCTAAAGCTTTATTTATAAAAATAATAGTATTGGTAAATACATTCATTTTGTAACTAAACTTTTCTATCATATTACATTTATAGTAAATGAGACAAAGTAATATAGGGGATGTTGTATAAACATGTTGGTGCAAATGTGGATATACTGTACCATGATAGTCCTGCTGTTTCCTCCTAGAGCAGACTGCAGAAGCTTTGTTAGAACAGAATCTCTGTATGGAATGTGAAGAACTTTCTTTCCCATGGCAGCCTCAGCAAGTGCACTGAAGGAGATGGGTGAAATATTAGCAGAATAACCTAAATACAAGTGATGCACAAAGTTTGTTGACTTGGGTCAAAATGGCACTCTGACTTGGGTCATAAAGAATAAGTAAATAAATAAAAAATACATAAATATATACAGGACATATTGACCACAAAGAAACCGCTCTTTTAGAGTATGCTTGTGGTGGGCTGTTTATGACTGGAAGGATTACTACAGAGACAGCAGTCGGTGGGGCATGATTATCCCAATATTGGGCAAGCAGCATTTGTGACCTTTATATATTAAAATAAGTAAAATCCATTGTTAAGGAAGAATGTTTAGTTACAATATACTGTATTTGCAGTGTATAATATATTGGTTGTATTTTTCTGGGTTATTCACTAATCATTTAGAGTGTGGTTTTTGGTTGGGGGGTGCTGCACCATATTTTTGTGTGAAATTATATACAGTCATATGTTTTACCCACCAATGGATATGTTGAGGTAAGATAATGGGGCATTTAGTTTAGTTTTTCTGTACAAATCTAATTGGGTGATTAGTTACAGGGGGTGGATACAGCTTAGTGAACTACTGCAGTATAGAAAATAATAACTCAACTCCAGAGCCTGTCCAAAAATGGTCCCAGGCTGCAGAGCTAAGTTTTGACTTTGGAGCTCGAGCCTTGCCATTCCTATAGTATCTTTAGAACAGCTGGTTGAGAAAATCAGGTTAACTTCACTGATGCTTGAAGCTAAGCTTACAAAGAGAATACTACTTTAAATTATACCTGCCAATAAAGAAATATAAGGGCTGCCAACGCTGACCTTCGCTTCTGAAAATACCTGTTATGCTAATGCCTAGACTTCAGTACTTTGTAAATAACTGACCCAGAACCAGAACAGAGATATGTAATTATGACTTTTCCTTGCTGCATGCTTGTTCAATGTATTAAGGCTAAACAGACTGGCCACTAGCATTTTCCGAAGATGACCAATGCGACCCTACAGGTGTCTCTCCCAACACAGTACTTTAACTTAGCATGCGAGGCACATATTTGTACTGGCTTGAGTGAAAAAATAACCTGATGACATTTCCCAGAGTGGTCAAACTGAGGTTAACACAAGCTCCTTCCCTAAGACGATCCCCTTCAGAACCAGATGACTTCTGTCTTTCACTGCCTGCAAGGTCCACCAAGTGTATGGTGGATTGTTTAGTGATATCATCTTCCAGGAATATCTGAAAAACAAAGCAGGAACAGAAAATCTTTTACATTTGAAAGAATGGTTCAAATATATGGCACAAAGCATACACTTCATAGGACCATCAGTGACATTAGCAGCTAAAATTGTCTTATTTTCATATCTTAGGGTCTACGGCCATGGACCTGAAAACAGGGTGTTGCTGACACCTGTCAAGTGCCCCGTAACCATTGGATGACTGGCTTAAAGCCCAATTACACCTTAGGGCAAATCTTAAATCATTGGCTCATCATCAAAAGCAGCTCTGTCTTTTACGCCGATGAATTTTCTACTGACTGACCCCACTAATGCTCAAGGCTCAAACAAATACCCCACCCCCTTTACCCCACCCCCTTTCATCCCTTCCGCCCGATTTGTATGCTATGATACTGTGATGTTGAGAAGCTATGTTGTTTGTACTTGTATAAGAAAATGATAATAAACATTGTTGGAAAGTAAAGCAGCTCTGTCTGTAATTCCTTTAACAAACCAAGCTGTCCAGCAAAAGCGGCAGAGGTGCTTACAATGGTCAGCTTTATTTATAAATGTAAAACCTTTTTCACAAAAGGAAAACTTTGCCTTGGTGCTCAGGAAAAAACCTTTAACCTTGCATTGGTGATAAGGTAAACATGTTGCATTGGTGCTCAGGTAATGTGTGTGAGGTTAATATGACAGTTAAATATTATTATTGGTGGTAAATGGTGACAGTATTTAGGGCATCACCGCTTGGCAGTCACACACCTTGTACCTGTTGAGGTTGTAGATCTTTTCTGGGTGGCTGAGTGACCTTAGGAAAAGCCATCGGCCAGTGCTGACAGGACGGACATGATGCACTCTCCTTGATACGCATCCACACATCCCGCTGCTGGTCAGTAGCCCTGCCCTGTAAGCTCAGGCCAATTACTTTCTACCTCCCAAGGCAGCCTAGGCCTGGAACTAGTAGGCTGGGTTCACACCTAGGCAGCATCATTTTTGCACATGCAGTTTTTTGCACGTTGTGCAGATTTTAATACTTTGTACACGCGTACATGAAGACGCGTTTATGAAACATTGGCAGCTTATGAAACATTGCGGGCAATGGACGACCCTGCGCAAGAAAATGTGCAACATGCTTTTACCGTGCATTTTAGGGTGTTTCCATTGAAGTCTATGCAGCAAAAATGCGCTGTTAACTGCCCAAAGAAGCTCATGTACCGTTTTGGGCATTTGGCATTTTCTTGCTGGTGTTTGGCTGCTCAGATGTGAACAGGGGCCATTGAAAATCATGGGATTTTTTTGTGTTGGGCATTTAAAAGCCCTTTTCCAACTGCTCAAAAATGCCTTGGTGTGAACCAGAGCTTAGGGGTAGCCATATGTAGAAAAGTGAAGCCATCGTCTAGAGCAGGGGTAGCCAACCTTGGCTCTCCAGCTGTGCTGAAACTACTAATCCCATCATGATTCTGCCTCTGGTAGTCATGCCTGTGGCTTGCAATGCCTTATGGGATTTGTAGTTTCAGCACAGCTGGAGAGCCAAGGTTGCCTACCCCTGGTCTAGAGGATATAAATCCACTGTAACAGAAAGCAGAACCCGAGTTGAGAGACCCTTTGAACACTTTTTAAGTCTTTATTCAGATAGTACTGGAGTAAACCTTATACTTAACAGAAAGCTAGACCATTACAACCTCATGAAACCTAAACTACCCTAGAAGCAAACAAAAATAATTTCCCCAAATTTGCCTGGGCACCCATACCTTACTATTTTCCCATGCTCTAGAGATTTTTTAACATTTAGTTATTGTCTTGAAGTGATTCCTCTATATTGCACCGGACATGAAGATTATTTGCTGCAGTAGGTGAGCCGCACCTGCTTGAAGTGAATGGTGATGACCATGTGGGATCGGCTGCTGCTGGAGTTCATGCTGGTTGAGGCCGTTGTTCTTGTTTTCTTCCCTTGTTCCATCAACCTTTCAATTTGTACATTGCTTTCACAAGGCACCAGTTTCAGACCATCGACATAAAACCCCTGATGCTGGTCTTCACGCACCTTTAGGCCACCTGCTCTCTTGGTTTTAGACAGCAAATCTGTAACCTAATTATTGAATTAGTGAACATACTTGGCTAATTAATCGATGATTAGAATTAGTAATAACAGCGAGTAAAAGGTTAACAGTAGATCATTCTTACTTATGTAGCCTATAGTAACCAAGCATGTGAAGGGTCAATGACATTTTCTCAGAGACCAATATATCTAGTTCATAACAGCATGCACAAGAATCCATGTGTGCTAAACATTGTGATAATCTATATGTAAGACAGAGTTAAATATATAGGGCGATATTTATAAAGCAGTGAATGTGACCTTCACCAAACATTCACTGATTGCATGTAAATCAATAACTGTCCTTTAATAGACATGCACCAGGAAGATTTTCCTGCAGTGAATGTTTCATGAATGTCAGATTCACTGCTTTATAAATATGACCCTAGTAGTGTTCCCAATGGTTTTATTAAAGAAGAACTCAGGGCAGAAATGTTATTAAAGTGGGGCTACCCCCTGCACTGCTAGAGTTAAGTGCTTGTTTTTGCCTAGGGTCAAAAAACAAGAAAGTTATACTCACCTGATCCTCAGAGCCAGCTTGCTCTTAGACCAGTCCCTGGAGTGTTCCACCCCCTCCGCTGCAGCAGCCTAGGAATCATCAAGTCATAATGTCATACCATCACTACAGCGGAGGAGGAGAAAGGCAGGAGGGAACGCTGATGACTCAGAGGATCGGGTGAGTGTGATTTTTTTCCCCCCTTACCCTAGGCAACAACGAGCAGTTAACACTTGTAGTATGGGGGTAGCCCCACTGCAAAGGTTAAAAGAAAAATTCTGCCCGGAGTTATTCTTCAAGATATACAAGTAAAAGAAATTCATTTGGTGTCAATATTCGTATCAATATAATGGGTATTTTATGTATGTATGTAAAATTTTGTTTTCAATAAAGCTGATTACTAAAGGGGTTGAAAATCTAAAGATTTGCTTAAATGATCAAACCATATAAAAAGCAAATTCCTGTTTGTTTGTTGGTTTATTCATTTTATCTCCATGTATATGTAAAATAAACACAGCTACAATATACTGAGTGAAGATTCTTAAATCTTACAAAATCAGTCTCAATGGGGTTGATTTATTGAAGACAAACAAGTTGTTCACTTGCAAGGAAATTAGCATTTTGGCGTGTGAATTTCCCATCAGCTTGGTGAATGTGATGAAAATTCAGTTTGCAAAGAATAACCAAACACAAGCAATGAAAATTAAAAAAAACAGTATTTTTCCTATGTGGCAGATATATTAAAGGAGAACTATGAGGTCAGTGAAAATCACTCAGCCTCATAGTTTGAGCCGACGTGTGACAATGAACCTGTCACACATCGGCTCAATAGATCGGGAAGTGAGCGAACACATACCGTCGCTCGCTCACTTCTCGATCATGTGCCTGCAGAGAGCCGTGACTGTCACTCATCACTCCCCGCAGGGATTCCCCCCCTCCCCGCTCCGATCCTCCAGCGCTGACTGGCGGGACGGATGGGTGAGGGGGCGGGCACAGCTGCTCTGCCTTTAGAAAGGCAGAGCCAGCTGTCACTCACGCAGCTGGGTGGATCTCGACAGTAATGTCGGGATTCGTCCTGGCTGCGGTGGTCTGAGTATACCGCTAGCTGTAGCTCGCAATATACTGAGCTTTGGGTGACGGGAGGACGCTAGTTTATGTCCTCCCGTGACCCTTAAGAGAACTATGGGGAAAAGCACTGACCCCATAGTTCTCCTTTAAGGCTTTTAGGAAAGTATTTGAAAATCACATCACTCAATAAATTGTAGCTATGTTCACTTTGAATATTTCATGCACAGATAAAATAAATAAACTTAAATAAAATTAGTTTTTTCACGTAATTGGATAATTATAGTGAATCTTCTTTATTTAGTTATTCTCTACTTCATTTAGTAAATCAGCCACAAATCAGCCAATTCCAAGTAGACACTGCTGAGACTTATATGTACCTGTTCATTGTAAATTTCCAACATGCTGAATGTCACCTTCAAAAAAAAAAAAAGAGACAATATTTATTAATTTATAAAGGTATTACATTTTCAAGTGTAATTTTTATTATCTGTGGACATTATGTTACATTATTAGTTATACAGAAAACACATATGGACATATTTAAGAAGCTTCTGCTGCAGTTGCTAATAATAAGAGCAGCGCAGGGAAAGATTCCTGTTCCTCCACTCTCTTAAACTGTCTGCACAACCCAATCATGCAATCTGTGGTGTCACTTTCAGGGCACTAAGAAAGATTAAAGAAGAACTCCAGCAAAATTGTTATTAACCCTTGCAGTGGGGCTACCCTTACACCGCAAGTGTTAACTGATCCATTTGATCTAGGGAGAAAAAAAAACACTAATACACATCCGCTGCTCAGTGTACATTGTCCATAAGAAGGCAAAAAGGCAGGTAAGAGTCCTTTACATAGTGTGTCCCTTCTACAATACATAGCCTGCCTGGTCACCCTTTTATAAATGTTACTTAGGGGTGTATTTATAAAACATTCGCAGAGCTGTTCTTTCTGTAACACTCAAACTTTTACATTTGTACCACATGATGGCCACTAGATGGAGCTTAGGAGCACAGAAAGATCCATTGCTCCTCGGCTCCATCTAGTGGACATAATTCAGTGCCAATGTAAAGTCAAATGTGAACATTTCACTTTAAGAGCTGATTCACACCAAATGCATTGGGGCTGTGCTGCCCGTTTTTTCTAGAGCAGTCCCAATGCAAGACAAGGCTATTTGCCTTGTCACAGACAGGTAGTACCTTTTTTTTTCTGCGCAGCAGGCTGCGACACAACACATTGCATTGTGCTGTGCCCATAGAGCTTAATGAAATGTTACTTGTGACATGTCAATAAAGTTCTAACAAAAAAAAGGGAAACAGTGAGATGTGCTGCTTCAGCTCATCGGCACTATGACTTCAAACGCACACCAGCAACTGCCTGTGATTTCATATCAAATAGTGATTACTGACCTGATAACGCCTATTATTGTCTTGGTTACTTTCAATAGCTCTGAACAACTCCTCACAGACGACCGGAATAATGCCTCGATTTGCTCCGTAGCCAATCATGGAGTAGCTTTTCCCAGAACCTGTCTGTCCATAGGCAAGAAGCGTTGCATTGTAACCTTGCCAGGCATTATCTAATACACTCTGGCCAAGATCACAGAATACTGTTTTCTAGGAAAAGGAGAGTCATGACATTTCAGAAACCTAAAGTTAAAGTTTAAAATAAAAAAATGTGTCTTTTTTTATTTGACCAAGTCATCTTCATTTTGCACAGACAAATTATTGTTTTAAATGAATCTCAATACATTTTTATATTGTGGTGGATTTATAGCTGTTATCGTGTGTTTTTGCTGCTAGCAAACAGTAGATATATGCAAAAACATTAAAAAAAAAAACCTTTTAAAAAGGGTTTAAACTTACCTTCACCGCGCGCTCCCATCCGAACATCTGAACATCTGAAGAGTCTGGGGCGGCCGCAAAGCATATTGGGGCGGGCGCATGCGCAGTTCAGATGTTCGGCCGGGAGACGAGGATTGACACAAGGTAAGTCTATGGAGCAGCGTGCACCCGCACAGACACCGTGGGACATTAGAGAAGAGGAGGACAGAGGAGTCAGCGCTGGATCGGAGACCCGCACCAGCGCTGGAGGGACAGCTGAAGAGGACAGTAAAGAAGAAGATGATCGAATTAAGAGACATCCTTTAAGGTAAGTCCCTATAGCAGGATTGGGAAGGTGGGAAAAAAAACTTTGACTTTAATGTCACTTTAATGCCGTTCGCCTAGATGAAGCCCAACAGCATAGTGATTTCCTCTGCTCCATCTAGTAGCAGGAATGCCATGCAAACGACATTCGCCCACTATATACTGTAGCTGGGTGGAAGATTTATGAATCGGCCCTATTGTGTAGTGTACATATACAATAGTAGGTACTATAAACTCCTGTTCTGTAAGGAGCTTTGTGCTTGGCACTGTTTGTATTCAGACTAAGCAATTCCTTAGTGTAGGCCAGGGGTCAGCAACCTTAAACACTCAAAGAGCCATTTGGACCCATTTCCCTCTGAAAAGAAAACACCAGGAGCCACAAAACCCTTTTGTCATCTAAAATGAAGATAACACTGCATATAATCTTTTTTAGCTTTTATGCTATGTATAGCATGTATAGGTATATGTGGGCTTAGTAACGCACTGGACTCTGGGCATAGTAACGCACTGGACTCTGGGCTTAGTAACGCACTAGACTCTGGGTTTAGTAGTAGGCTAATAATCACCACATTTTGCATTAGCATTGGATTTCTTTTTGTGTTTATTCGAATCATATAATTACACAGAGTTTTAGAAACCACTGAGCAGCTTTCATGAAAACATGACCACAGTAGATTTCCAGTATATAACAATTTTTTTTTATATTTTTTGCTTCGTTTTCTGCAGTGAAGCCTATTGGAATAAATAGTTTTACCTGGTCGGCATATCTGCTGTCTGGACCATTTGGAACTAGCGTGCCATCCATGTTCCTCAAAAACCCACTGTGAGACCAATATGCAAGGTCAAACTTAAAAGTCTTTTCATGGCCTAGGTTCTTTGGGTCACAAATAGTGGTGCAGTGGTCTTTCATGGAAATAACACATTTGCTTCCAGCGTCCTTTTCTCTCTGAAACAAAAACAAAAATAATGTCAACTTTAGCTAGCTCTACATGGGCAAATGTAACTCTAAAGCTGGCTATGCACTGGTTGATTTTCGTAGAAACGTTCATACCAAACATCTCATCAGAACATTCGATAATGTGTTCAGAGAAATGTAGAATGTCAGCTGAAATTCATTTCATTTTAACATTTCATTTCCCAGAGCTGTTCTTTCCATGCTGTTGATTAAAGAGGTATGTATATTTGTTCAGACAGAATTTGATGCCACTGAGCAAATAAGAATTTTTTAAATTTTGGAAGGTGATAGCTCAAGTTAAAAGGGAACTGAAATTTGGAAGCTTTGCTCGAAATAAGGGAAGCAGAGGGCAGAGTTCTAATCACCAATTTTAATAATAGACTCAGAGGCTGATCTTTTCCCATTACTGAGTACCATGCCTGGTTCTGCCTGGCTTTGTTTGTTCATGTCAAAGCCTCCAGCAAAGAGGACAGTGAGCAGCACAGTAGAGACATCACCAAATCTCACTCCAAATTTCCTGAGACTAGCAGTCAGAGACAGCAGCGTCTTAGATCTAACACTACAGAAATACAACTATGAGACTGTAGGGACAGGAATGCCCAGGAACCGGATACAGCACTATTTTTCAGGGTGAAATTCAAAACAACAGACAACATTTTCATTATACAGACACCCCACAGTTTGCAATCGGCTTACGTTCTACTAAACCCATTGTGACCCGATTGCATCATAAACTGAGGCGTTTATTTTGTACTGTACTGCACTGGCAGCAAACAGTACACAATGGGAATCAATAGCAAGGCTACTATTGCCTATTTCAAATTGCAATAGCAAATAGCAGGCTAGCTATTGAATCCCCGCCCACTACGAGGAGGAGTGGACCTGAGTATTCTGACTGCGATCGTTGTGATAGCGAAATATATCCCTTGCTGAGACCTCTATGCCTGGCCTGTATAAGCAGATATACTCACTGCGGACAATCCTCGTCAGATAGCTGAACTCGTCAATACCGATTCATTCAAAAGAGGTGTTTATTCTTTAACATCAGGTTACAGCAGATGATAGGAACATCAGATGAACAGTTATAGTATTGTGCGGTCAAAAGATGATGCCTTTCCTACGTACTGTGCAGATTACATATGTGTCCTTGTTACATGTGGCTGTTGACTGTGGCCATGACACAGGAAGTACTGCACACAGGAAGAAGGAAGGGGCGTACACTAGGGGGAAATACGTCGTCACATGAGGAATAATTACAGAAAGCATGTTTGTTACAACAAAAGGCCACTAGATGGCAGCATAGGATAACACATAGATTTAGCTATGAGAAAATAGTTAGGCAAACCACACTATATAAACTCTAATCTATATAACATTGCTAATATTAATTGAGGCTATGCATCTCATATTCTATGCCCCTGTTGGGGGGGCACAGTGAGAGAGAACATTCTCTCCCCGGTCCGCTCCTCTGCTTAGTGGGCGGGTGCAATAGCCAGCCTGCTATTGGCTATTGCAATTTGAAATAGCCAATAGCAGTCTTCCTATTGATCCCGGCTGTTTACATTCACCTGCCGGCTGCGGAAGTTACTATTGACTCTCGAGCAACTAGAAACTACAGTTATCCGACACCTACTGATCCATGGGTGCCGAATAACTGGGAGTTTACTGTACAGTACTGTACAATAAACTCCATTGTAAATGCGATAAATCATAACTCGATCTATCCCAGCCCGAGGAGCATCTGTACTGCTCAGGTGTAGTTAGAATTTCTAAATGTTATAAACAACATAACTGTTGTCAACATACAGTAAATGTAAAAAAAAACCACAGTGAATCTTCACTTTTTGAGTGCAGGTCCCCTTTGATGCTAAGCACCGCAAAAAATCAAGATAAATATCAGGTACAATTTATAACCAATGTAATTTGTAGAAGCTATCTCCAAACTATTTTCAGAGATTTTGCCATATCAGCAAACATCTGAGATTTACATTTTATGTAGGTGTGACTACCATTTATTTTTATTGCTTTGGCTTTTCGTTATTTCTGAATATATTTTAATGGAATAGACACCTGCCACATGCTATCCAAATAATAATGATATTCATAATCATAACTCAAGAAGAGGGATACACTACACTACACTATTAATATTTCGTTCTTATCATTGCTTTTTTTTACCGAATCACCATATGAAAAACTCTACGGTCTATGGAAGTCACAAAATATGTATATGCTTATGTTAAAGGGCCTGTCTACCCAAAAGTGGTATGTTAGTTACAGTTGGAGCCTGGTGACATTAAACCCTCAGATTTTTTAACATAAACCAATACTGTAATGTGCTCCTTCCTGTAATCCATGGTTGTTTCCCTTCTCTTTGCTGCTCTTCCTTTTAAATCTGTATCTGTTCTCATGCTGGGCAGAACTTCTGTTTTGCAGCAGACTGCCTTGTCTCTGGAATGGATACATGGGGGCTGATTTACATAGCCCAACACGCGCAGGCTGCGCGCGCGTTTTAACCCGCAAAAATGGATTTACCAAGCGAACACGCACATCATGGCGCGGTTTCACGCAGGCATGGCGCGTTTTTATGTATTTACTTACGTGCGTGTCGTGTAATATGCGCCATCGGCTGCAGGCCACTATAATAAAAAATTGCAAGTGCTAGAATCATATTTCTACCCTTACCTGCCCTGCCGGGCCAGTGCTCGGATCAGGGGTCTGGTAGGACTGAGGTGAGGCTGGGGTTCCCCCTTAACATTCCTACCAGACCTAAAGGGTCTGGTATGGATTTGGGGGGGAACCCCACATCACTTTAAATGTCTTAGATCCCACAACAGCAAGGTCTTCCTGTCATAATCTGTCCACCATCAAGAGTTTACACTCTAAAAAAATATGTATAGTGCTCTACCTCTGGTTCCATCTATATCACCTAGTAAGCTATCTGGATTAGATAAATGAATTACAATGGTCTGTTAATGCGGCCTAAAATACCTTACATTATAAAAACTATAGAATTGATTGGTTATAAGGATTTGCATTCCAGTGTCCCCCGCTGGTATCTCATAATGTAAAGGATTTTTTTCCCCAAAAATTAATTAACATTACAGCTTACAATGCATTTAAAATGTTGCCTTCCGTTTTTAAAAATGATGCTTAGTTTTTTTATTGCTGCTCCAGTGAGCTGCCTCTCTTTATGGATGTGTACCCCCAGCTCCTCATGAACAAGCACCCTAGTAGAACTTGGCTTGGCTAACCACGCATGTGCAATCCACTGAGCTCAGCCGCTGCTGCGAGAGAAAGCAGACTACACCTGTGTGGTTACGCAAGCCAAGTTCCCCTAGCCCAGTGCTGGTTCATGAGGAGCTGGGCCCGCAGATCCAACAATCGGTCCATCCTGCCACGTGGTTGAGAAGGAGAGCGGGAGCACACAGGAGCAGCAATAATAAACATAAGCATAGTTTTTAAAAATGGAAGGCAGCCTTTAAATAAGCATTGTAAGCCATAATGTTAAAGGGTTATTAAACCCTCAGGTGTTTTTGCATATATCTACTGCTAGCAAGCAGTAGGTATATGCAAAAAAAAACAAAAAAACGCTTTAAAGGAAGTTTAAACTTACCCCCATCTTCTCCGCGCGCTCCCGTCCGAAAATCTGAAAAATCTCGTCACAAAGGATCTTGGGGCAGACGCATGCGCAGTTCAGATTTTCGGCTGGGAGACGAGGAGAGACACAAGGTAAGTCTATGAACAGCGTGCACCCGCATGCAGACACTGTGGGACAGGAAGTGCCAGCAAACACAGAGGAGACAGCGCTGGATTGGAGACCTGCCGCAGTACTGGAGGGACAGATGAAAACGATAGGAAAGAAGAAGAAGATTAAGAGACATCATTTCAGGTAAGTGCTTTCACTAACAATGGAGGGAGGGGAACATTTTTTAGACTTTAATGTTACTTTGATGGATTTTTTTTCTTTAAAATAAAAAGGGTAGGCACTCCTTTAAATAGTGATTGCAGAAGGGGAAGATTACATATAAATATTTATATGGGGATGACATTCTCTCTTTGATAACACAATATATAAAATATACATTGTTGAAGTATACCATGAAAAGACTATAGTTATGGGAGTAACTGAAAACCCTACAGAATTTATTGTAACATTGTATTATAGTGCAAGTCTTCAAAAAAATACAATATTACATGTAATCCTCCATTTAGAAGGAGTACTCTCTTTGCATGTCACATCAGCCACAATACAAAATGGTTTCCAGAGCAATTAAAGAAGATAAAACAAAGGTAACATCTTACCTTATTGAAAGGCCTCACACGTACAGCTACTTTCACACTGTCACAGTTTCGCATGCTTAAAACGTTTTAACTAACAGCAGCTGAAATAAGTAAAGTAAATATCTCATAGGTTAATGTGCATTGAAAGCTCCATCGATGAATGTCTTCATGTCCCTTCTCTAGGATCCCTTCTGAATTATTTAAGGGCCCATTCATGTCAACTGCGGTATCACATTCATGGCTCACATTACAGCACGTTTACTCCTTTAAACAATATATCTGCTAGTAGATATGTTATATTCCAGCCTAAAATTACAGTTGTTTGCAAATTGATTGAGGGGGGAGGGGGCATTTTTAGTCATTGCCGGTTTTGAAGGCCTTTCATAGGCATAGGCATGGTAATGAAAATCACCATGTAGATCAATATTTGTATTGTAAATGTATCATGTTCCCACAGACTAACTAGCTAACTGGTATAAGTACAAATTTTCCCCAAACGGTCCCTCTTAAAATGACATTAAAATCACAAATATCCCCCATGCTGCTTTAAACACTTACCTTAAATGATGCCTCTTGATCCAATCATCTTCTTCCTTCCACTTGTATTCAGCAATCCCTACAGGACTGGTGCCGGTCTCCGATCCAGTGCAGACTCCTTGTGTCCCATGATGTCTTTCCGATGTGCACACTCCCGGCTGCATGCATTCACCTCCACTGTGCCTCTCCTTTTCTCCCCGCCGAAAATCTCCACTGCGCATGCAACGCCCCATCATCCTGCACGGTTGCTCGAGAAGCTTCAGATCTTAAGACTGGAGCGAGCGGCGGAGACAGCTGTAAGTAATAACCTGTTTGGTAACTTTTTTATTTTTTCAAATGTTTTTGCTTATATCTACTGCTTGCTAGCACTAGCTAGATGTATGCAAAAAAACAAAACAAAGAGTTGAATTGTACTATAACTATATGTTTTCCGGTTCTTTTTTACACACTCACGCGAGATTTTTGTTTTCTTAAAAGCATATTCCACTTTTTCCCCCCAAAAAATGCGCCCATATGGTAAAAAAGATAATTTTTTGCATTGCAGACTCGATCAGTGGATATATGGGTGCAGTGCACAGGCTCCTGCAGACTATTGCTCCAGTCCCAGGTCTGCGTAGGTATATGAACCTTCAGTTATGGAGATGGAGGAAGTGATCAATACAATACACGTATGGTGATGTCACTGCGCTTGAACTCTGTTGAGAACTATTAGTCTCTCTGCCGCGGTGGGGCTTGTAGTTTCTTCATTCACAGACCCAGCGAATTGATCTGTAAATGAATAATGCGGCTGTATGGGCACCCAACATACATAGGAACCTTGTGATTCAGGTAAGTGGGAGCAGGTTGAGAAGGGGAGAGCTGTCAAATGGCACCATGTTACACCCTACATATAGATGTAACATTGAACATGTCATATGAGTGAGTATTAACTTGTTCATATAATTCCAAAAGTATGTTCAATATTTTTACATTTGCAGCTTTTATTAAAATAATCCCATGTGGACCTTGTGAAGAGGTTAGGATTTTCCCCTTTTCACTTTTAGGACACACAGCACAATAAAAATCTTAGAGGTTTTCTGACCCTTCCCCTACTCAAAGTTTGAG
This sequence comes from Nanorana parkeri, assembly GCF_000935625.1. NCBI lineage: Eukaryota > Metazoa > Chordata > Amphibia > Anura > Dicroglossidae > Nanorana > Nanorana parkeri. The sequence continues at coordinate 1,319,205 of NW_017306532.1, forward strand.
CTTTAGTCACATTAAATATACATAAATCATCTTAATTTTCACATTGTTTACATAACGGTGGTTATGATTACTTAGCAACATGGCAGAGGGCCGGAGGGGGAGCAGGTCATGGCAGAGGTGGAGTCCAGATACAGCTCCTCTCATACTCTGGATGCTGGGGGTGCACATCTTGATACTTTTCCAGGGTGTGGGGGGCAGCACCATGGCAACACATATAAGGCTGATCCAGAGCGGCCCCAGAAGGCTACTATTGTAAAGAGAAGAGAACAGACTCCTTCCTCCATCAGCTATTGCAGTCCCAGCTCTGTGCTCTGTCCTCCAGCTGCCAGATCATGCTTGATTACCTTCTTACTCAGCCAGAGACAGCTGAGAAAACGCAAGTGATGAAATCATTGTCGCTTCCAGCTTCATTTGGGGGGGGTAACAGATCAGCAAGCGGATATTCACTGGTTGCTCTCCCCTCACCCGCAATGCTGGTGCCAGGCCCACAGGTGGGGCAGCGAAGCCCAGGAAGCAAGGGAGACAGGGAAACATGCATGTATTGGCCCGTGGAAGCGATCAGGCGGCTTTACAGCTGAATAACTTCCTGTGTAAAGCCGACAGCCGGCTTTACACATGTAAACAGCCGTTGGAAGTCCATCTACAGAGGCCCGCTGGTACTGACACATGACATACGTCAGTGGCAGCGAAAAGGGCTAATTTATACATTAGGTTAACACTATACCTCTGGTAGAACCATGCCCATTTTAAATCAATGCTCAGCCCCTAATCAAAGCACAAACGCTTGCAGCAAACAGCAAAAAAAAAGTGTCCATCGAAATTGTTTTGGGAAATGTTGGAAACTATGACCTAGTTCATGGACCAGCAGAGGTGGGCAACCCCGGCTGTGCTTTAACTACAAATCGCAGCACAGTGGTGTAGTGGCTAGTTCTTCTGCCTTTCAGGACACTTTCTACAAGGAGTTTGCTTGTTCTCCCTGTGCTTGCGTGGGTTTCCTCTGGGTTAATTGGCTTCTGTCTAAATTGGCCCTTGTATGTATGTGCGATAGGGACTGTAGATTATAAGCTCCTTGAGGGCAGGGACTGATGTGAATGTGCAACTATGTAAAGTATGCTGCGTAAATTGATGTAAACGCTGCGTAAATTGTCGGCGCTATATAAATACCTGCAATAAATAAATAAATCCCACCATGCCTCCGGAAGTCATGCCTGTAATTGTCAGGTTTGCAATGCCTCAAGGGATTTGTAGTTCTACAACAGCTGGAGGGCTAGAGTTGCCCACCCTATCATACAGTATAGACCATTGATGGGCAACTTTAGCACGCCAGCTGTTGTAGAACTACAAATTCCATGAGGCATTGCGAGACTCTGGCAGAACAGCAGCATGCTGGAATTTGTAGTTTCACGACAGCTTCAAGGTTTCACATCTCCGTTATCGCCCTTTGAGATTCATAGTTCAGTATTGATAAATGTGCATTTTAACATTTTTTTTATTCATCCGCATCCTTTTTGAAAACGTCCTTCATCCCCAGCCACCGAACCTTCATTGCCATCACTAAACATGGCGGAACTAAGCTTCTCGCGATTCTCTACTGCGCATGCTGGGAACGAACCGCGCTTGCTCTGCGTAGCCTGCTCCCCTCTGTACACACGTGGTAGTTGTTTGTGCTGGGAAAAATGGCAGCTTCTGTCACAGTGATAGAACTTGGCTTCGTACAGGAGGCAGAGCCGTGGCGGCTGCGTAGCCCGCAGTTCCCCAGTAAGACAGGCGGCCGTCCAGCGTGGTTGGGTGAGGCGGGTGTTCCGGGCCCCGAGGCGTTGCAGTGCGGGCTGTGCGGGAAGCCCCTGGCCTTCTTATTACAGGTGTATGCCCCGTGTACGGGCAGCTTCCACCGCACTATTTTCATCTTCTGCTGCCGCGATCCTCAGTGTCATCTGGCGGCGGAGAACCGATGTTTTAAAGGTACCAACCTGCGTAGATGTCATGGAGGGCTGTGTTCATCCTCTGGGGGTTATATTTATATATAAAGTTTATTAGATCTAACTAGAACTGTTCATGCCTTTCATAGCAAATGTTCACTCCTTAAAGGGGACCTCCAAAGTGTATTCCACTTTCTGCAGAACATTAATACATGTGGAAATAAGAAAAAAGTGCATTTATCAACATTTTTGCTTTGGAGCCTGCAGAGTATTGCAGCCCTGATCAGTGGATGATGGGTGCAATGCGCTGGCTTCTGCAGACTATTCCTCCAGCCCCGGGCTCGTATTGTAACGGAAGCAGCATACCTTGGTGATTATTGAGTCTGGTTTGAGAAACTAAACATCAATGTTTACATTCTTCCTTTTTTTTTTTTGAGGGTGGTAATGGGGAAAAAAAATCTCAAATATAGAAACAGCACAAACTGGTATATCCAGATGCTTTTAAAGCTGTCAAATGTTTTATACTAATTAATCCAGATCAAACAAATATACATGGGCCAGCAAAGCATTGCTTCACATATAATCATCATATTTCTGAACAGTTACTTCAAGGTCTCTCAGCTCAGCTTCCCTCAACTTCCTGCCAGCACGAGATCACAAAGGACAGTGCAGACTACAGGAAGTGTCCAGGCTAGTTCACACCAGCCCCAGTGCGTACCAGCCCGATTTGGAGTCGGATCGCATCCCGGCCGTCTCACTTTGTTTTGGGGAGTGGCAGTGCATTGAAGTCAAAGGCACTGCAGCCACACCCTCCGGGCCGCAGTGCGATCGCCCGCACCGGAACGCGGGGCACATCAAGGCCTGCGTTCCGGTCTGGTGCGATCAGAAAATATAGTGCTTGCAGCAATGCACCGCCACGCCCCAAAACAGTGAGAGCCGGCCAGGATGTGATCTGTCCGAAATGCACTGGGGCTGGTGTGAACTAGTCCGAACAGTGCTGGCTTAGAGAAGGGAGGGGAGTGGCTTGATTTTCTGTGTTTGTGGAGACACACAGCTTACTAGATAAACAAAATACTAAGTCACCAGCACTCCAAAGGTTCTCCAAGCAAAGTTCTTTTTATTCCATGTGTACAGTTACTAGATGCTACGCTTTGTGATGTAACTGTTCATGTGGAATAAAAAGAACTATGCTTGGAGAACCTTTGCAGTGCTGGTGACTTAGTATTTTGTTTATCTGATTCAGCGGATCCGCCATCCGCTGTCATTTCAGCACCCCCCCCATTGGTAGTTGGGGCATTTTCGGTCAGGAGGGCAGGTGGGATCCCCTACATCAGTGTTCCCCAACCCCCGGTCCGCGGATCAAATGGTACCCCGGGACGCACAGTCTCAGTGCGGTCCTGTCCTGCAATATGGGGCAGTGCAGGGTCCCGGTGTTCGAACACCGGGGCCCCGCACTGTCGACGTGCTTCACAGTGAGGGGGCGGGTCCTGTGACTCACCTCCCCTCCCGGCCGCGTCCATCAGCTGATTCTGCAGGAGTTAAAGCTAAAGCTTTAGCTTGAAGCTAAAACGTTTAAACATCAAGAAGCAGCATCCATTGTAAGTGATTTTATCAGCTTTTGAAATGGCTTAAAATCCTTTTGACTTTATTACCACTTTAAGAATTATAACTCATCTAATTAGTTTTTATCTTTATAAAAACTTTATTTTGTTAACTTTTGTGTAGACTAGGGGAGGGTCAAACCCAGCTTTTTTTTTTTTAACCATGTCTCAGGGAAATTTACCTTCACTTCCTGTCCTGTAAGCTTAAAGAACTCTGGGCATATAAAACGTTAACCCTTGCAGTAGGGCTATCCCTGCACTGCAAGGGTTAAAGGAGAACTATGAGGTGAGTGCTTTTCACTCACCTAACAGCTCGCGGTATACTGAGCTTAGGGTGACAGGAGGACGCTAGTTTGTGTCCTCCCGTTACCCTAAGGAGAACTATGGGGAAAAGCCCGGACCCCATAGTTCTCTAAGTGCTTGATTTGGTCTAGGGACTAAAATAACAATCTTATACTCACCCGACCCTAGGGCCCCCTCCGCTCCAGTGATGTAAGGTCCTGTGATGTCATCATGTCTAATACAGAGTATTAGACGTGAGGACAATGAGGAACATTCCACTGCCGGAGCGGAAGAGGCTGCAGTGGCCAATATAGAGCCTAGACAACACGAGCACTTAATCCTTGAAGTGCAGGGGTGACCCCACTGCAAGTGTTATATTTTCATATGGCCAAAGTTCTGCTTTAAGTTATGCTATGTGAGAAATGACACACCAAACCTTATCAATAAATATTAGGCAGTCTCTGATTGGATGAGGGGTGGTGATGTTGCAGCACTGCCCCTTGATCCCTGTGGGCCGACCTGGGATAATTTATGTATACTTGCGTTGTGCCAAGCTGGACCAGTGTAAGTATATGTAAATCTTTATAGCTGAGTTCAGCTTAGAGAGGATATCTTTACAGTGTGAGGGAAATCCCCTCTTAGTTGTTATGGTAACAGGTGTCCCCATAGGAAGATTTCACCTGATCATGTTCTGGTGATATTTTGGATTCATCTTCCCTTTCATTCTCAGTGATGTTGGTGATCAGGACAATTGGAGAGCAAATCTCGGACACAGACAGCGATAAAAACCTGACTGCGTAGAGAGGTTAGATTGATAAATGGAGGGGGGGGTGATCTCTTAAGTGAACCTGTAACATTAAATGGGCAAAGTACAGGTTCACTTTAATATACTATTTAGCACTGTGGCCCGGGATATTCTGTAAACCTACAGGAACACCAGCATGATTTATAGCATTGGTATATATCTGATGTATGAGAGGTCTGTAAACTGAAGTACTGTTCTTTAGTTTTTCGGAACCAGCTGCCCCGGAAAAATGACACTTATAATTATGGCCCACCACGTGATTCACCTCCACCTGCAAGTGAAGACTTCATAAGCTTCCAGCTGAAGTGCGGCCTTCGTGTCTGCAGAGTGTGCGGCTGCTTGGGACCGAAAACATGCTCCAAATGTCATCAAGTCAATTACTGCAGCAAATGTCATCAGTTGATGGATTGGAAGTTGCAGCATAAGCAGCTATGTAATGAGTCATTTGGTAAGTTGAATTGTTTTTTGTATTTATTTCAGGTTCTTAAAAGTTAAGTGTATCCTAAACCAGAAAACAAAAATGTAATATTTGGGGCTTACCGATATTCGTCTAAAAAGTGAAAGCTAATATAGCCACCACGTCTAAGAAGATTTTTGAGCAAGTACAGAAAATAGTTTAACCTTTGTGACAACCCTGTCTTCCCTCATAGATACCATGGAGGAATACAGCATAGACATGAAGTGTGGTGGTCATTTTTTGGGGGGTTTAGATACGCTTTGTTAAAAATGGGTGAATTGGATTTGCACCAAGCCCAGGCTGATCTCTAGTAGTGAGCAATGTAGCTGGCATTCTGTTCCGCTAGTTTCTTGAAGCCCTCATAGAAAGTCTCACTTCAGGAAGAGATGACAAATTGCAGGAGGTAAGGAGCCATATAAAATGGATTAGCAAGGGTGGGCCACTTTCCAGAAGTATCAGTCCATCCTTTCACCCTAGGGTTTAGACCTACAGTGGGGCAAAAAAGTATTTAGTCAGCCACCAATTGTGCAAGTTCTCCCACTTAAAAAGATGAGAGAGGCCTGTAATTGGCATCATAGGTAGACCTCAAGTGTCCCCCTGCTGCGTAGTGTGTTACTGATGGTAGCCTTTGTTACGTTGGTCCCAGCTCTCTGCAAGTCATTCACTAGGTCCCCCTGTGTGGTCCTGGGATTTTTGCTCACCGTTCTTGTGATCATTTTGTTTTGTTTTTTAACAGGTAAAGTTTTTATTGAATTTTCATACATAAAACAATCACAGTAAGACAATGACAATTACAGATCGACATTCTAAACTCCGCATCTCAGTACAAGACAATACAATAATGATAACTCAAAAACTAAAGATACAGATACAAGTAGACAAATACATCAAAATAAAACGACTTGTGGATCAGTACACTCTGTTTCTGGGACACTACCAAAACAAAACCCCGAGTCAGCCAGACCACTGAGGGCAGGCCCCCATAGGGTCCAGGAGAGGAGTAAGATACAAGTAGAACCATAGGAGTCGACCTTCCTGGTCAGGAATATACAGGAGAGGGGTCTCGCAAACCATCCCTCTCCCCCCCCTCAATAGAAATCCAAACAGCAGCTAGAAATCTCAGGTCTTGGGCAGATGTTCGACCCATTTGCAGGCCTCCTCCGGATCAGTAAAGAAGCGAGCAGCCTCCCCATCCTGCACCCGCAAGCGCGCCGGGAAGAGCATGCTGTATCTGATCCCCTTGGCTCTTAGGGCAGCCTTAGCGGAGTCAAAGGACTTACGTTGCCGCTGGGTCTCCACTGAGTAATCCGGGAAAATAAGCAGCTTGCTATTTTCGTATTTGAGCTCTCCCAGCACTCTAGCCTCTCGCAGGATAGCATCACGGTCCCGAAAGTTCAGGAGCTTGAAAAT
>NW_017306532.1:1326487-1336453 GCF_000935625.1 Nanorana parkeri
GCTCTTTGGTGTTCACCATAGTGGAGTTTGGAGTGTGACTGTTTGAGGTTGTGGACAGGTGTCTTTTATACTGATAACAAGTTCAAACAGGTGCCATTGATACAGGTAATGAGTGCAGGACAGAGGAGCCTCTTAAAGAAGAAGGTACAGGTCTGTTAGAGCCAGAACTCTTGCTTGTTTGTAGGTGACCAAATACTTATTTTCCACCATAATTTGCAAATACATTCGTTCCAAATCAGCCAATGTGATTTGTCTGGATTTGTTTTCTCATTTTGTCTCTCATAGTTGAGGTCTACCTATGATGCCAATTACAGGCCTCTCATCTTTTTAAGTGGGAGAACTTGCACAATTGGTGGCTGACTAAATACTTTTTTGCCCCACTGTAATTGCAGATCATTGAAGCTCCATCAGTGTGCAAAAACCACTAGCTGCTACAGCAAAGTGAAGAATATAAGAGTGCGTTTAGACCGTATCTGTTAGAAACACTGAACAATTTGTAAGTTAGGAATACCTGTATAATATAACACCAGACAATTTGGAAGTTGTTGGATGATATGATGCTGACCTGATTTGTATAGGATTATCCTCTTTCCTTATTTTTCAGATGTGCAGAGTGTTCCGGTTCCAGATCATGGATTCCTGTTCCCAGAATATGAAATTGTCACAGAGCCTGAGGAGACCGATTCCGATGACGGCATGGGAATGGATTCGGACACTTTAACATCAGAGGACATTTCCTCATGTATTGGTAAAAAAATGACATCTGGAGAGGGCTTTTTTTTCTTTTCAAAATGAGAATTGTATATCTCCCCAAAATAAAAACTGTATTGAACAGTTGCACAGCTGCCCAGATCACTTGCTCGAAAACAGGCAGCATCCCTGCACTACATTTAACCCTGCTTGCCTGCGGAAGGGCTAATTATAGAAAGAAAAAACCCCTGTCCGTTGCCCGTAACTGCATGTGTCGGGCGATAGAAATTCTGCACGCCTGATATAACTCTATCCAGTAAAGAAGACAAGCCAAAACATTATATTCACTTTTCTTCATAGAAACCTGTAATGCGAGGAATCCTATATGTGGGCTGCTGTTGCTGATGTTTGTCTGAAAATCGTAGTTGCATTGCCATGCTTGCCTTTAGTAGTTGAGATGACTGAACAAGAGTGCAGATGGCGAAATCAGAACTCCTGATCCAAGTATTGGGCCTGGTCAGTGAGTCAAATTATTATAGCCACTCAATAGGCATGACAGCCAGGCAAACTAGAGTTTTCATGAAGTCATCAATGCAAGGCTGCATGTTGGTCTCTACAAGTTTTCTTTGGTTATGGTTTGCAGGGCCGGTGCTGCCACCAGGCAAACTATGCAGCCGCCTAGGGCTCAGTGCTACCTAGGGCGCAGCCTTGACCATTCACCTCCCACGGCGCCCACAGTCTAGTTCAAATTGCAAAAGCCAATAGCAGGCTGGCTATTGCACCAGCCCACTGAGCAGAGGAGTGTAACTGAGAGACAACTTTCTCAGGTTCGCGCCTCTGCTCAGTGGGTAGGGTTTCAATAGCCAGTCTGCTATTGGCTATTTCAAATTAAATTACATCACCTGTCACCTGCAGACGCTAACCAGCAGGAGAATGGGGCTGCGCGGAGGGGGAGGTGTTTTGGGGTTGCGCCACGGGATGGGGGGTGCAAGTAGCTGCTCTTGCCTAGGACGCAAAATAGTTTAGCACCGGCCCTGATGGTTTGAACTTTTTAGGGCTCATGCACACTGAAGGGTTGGGGCATACAGTGTAAACATTCAGGCTTTTTTTCCACATCTGTGAAGAACAGATGGTATGTACAGACTTTCTGCGTTTGGGGAATTCATCTGTTTGCCATACATGATTTTACCAAGTACTGGCATATACCTACATACAGCTGCCACAGCCATTCATGTCTATGGGCGGCTGGACACACCACTCTGGATTCCCAGATGAGGAAAATCTCAAGTTCTTACATTGTATGCCCCAGTGCGTCTGTGTGCATGAGCACTTATTGTGATTGGAAAGTTCTGGTTGTAGCTTAATCTTGTTCACCTAGATGAAAAAACTAACAAGCTGTGTACTTTTCAGAATCGTCAATGGATGAATTAAAATTGGATGAGAGTGAATTGAGTGCCATGGCAAAGCAAGAAACCAAAGAAGACAAGGTTTTTAACAGGTTCAAGAAAAGGATTTCATTCGAACCTGAGCAGGTAAAGCTGCTTCATCTACATTATAATCTATACGAGCAGCTAAATACAAAAGTGAAATGCATGTGTGGAAGATGTTTTACGTACCAAAGTATTTCTATGCAGCCAGTTTTGTAATTTAGTTACCCCTGCCAGATGACACCGACATATCCTAACCTACTCAGCGCGGTCATGAACACACCTCAGCCTGCAGATTGGAAAGTAAAGGAGCTGTAGTTCACAGATTTGGTCATCTCTGCCCTCTCCTACTGTGATCTTGTTCCCTGTCAACTCACACATACTACAAAAGAGCCTGATTTCCCCTTACTGCCGAGACTTACTCTTCCAGTCTGCGTGCTGTTGTACAGAGGATTATTGGGGGGTGATATGGAAACTTCAGGTATTTTTGCTAGTTGCACAAAATACATTTAGGTGTTTTTGTTTTTTTTGTGTGTGAATATGTAGCTGCATAAAACAGAACTGTGATACCTCCATAAAGAGGAGCTGTCAATGCTACCACATAGAACGCTTATCAGCCCCCTTGTCATTGCAGCAAATTGGGGTAAAAAAATGACAAAATTATCAATTAAAAAACAAAAAAGTACCCTCTCTTCATATGGGCACATACACAGCCATGTCCCGTGTGTACACATGAACCATTATTGTACTTTACACATCCCCACCAATAAAAGAACTTTAGGGCCATTTTTTTTAGTTAAACTTTGAACGGATGGGCTGTTACTGTTTTTAATGTGTCCCCTGTTTACACTTTTGGCTCATTTTTGTTTTTGCAGTTTCACAAACGCACATTATTTTTAGCCTAGCAACATTTTTTTAACTTTACCTTGTTTTCAATGGCCCTACTGTACAAATGCTATCCCAGGCAGGCTGATAAACTAAGGCCAATGTACTGGAAAATGCCTAATCTGTAGAAATCTAAATTATACACATTTATCGACCATGCGGCGCTGACGTCTGGAACAAAACATGCACATATTTGGGGGTCTCTCTACGTCAGGTAAATAGAAGAAAATTATTTAGTGAAATAGTAATAATTATACAAAGTACATTACATAGTAATCAGATCAAAACTACAGTTTTTCACATTTTCAGCGTATAACTAAATAATGCGCTGGATATTAATACTGTTTGCCAAGACATATTTGTCCATAAAACAAACGTTCTTTTGGTAGGAACATAGTTATTGTGGGGTAATCAGTGCACACTGACACTGCTAAATTTGTTCTGGACATCCAGGTTTTGATGACCCCTGGTCATAAAAGGGTTAAACAAATTCACTTTTAGCATCATATGTGCTAATGATTTCTATCCAATTTGCTGCAGGTTCTGAGGTACTGTAAAGGTGGAGACCCCCTCTGGCTGTCACTCCAGCATGTCCCAGAAACGGATGACATTCCTGAATGTGCATGCGGAGCCAAGAGGATGTTTGAATTCCAGGTACATGTGTACTGTATGGTATTGCATTGTGATGTCACTTATTTAGGAAGAGGAGTGTTTATCTTCTACTTGGGTATTTATTTTAATTGTACTTTGTGCCATCTTGGGACCAGTCTTTGAACTGCTTTACAAAACAATCAAAAGCTAAAGCTGGGCTAAGGACAAAAGTCTGAGTTGTTTTTGTTTTTTTCCCCCCCTTTATTATCTGAATTGCTTTCTATGTTATATGATCCTCAGAATTTTTTTCCAATAACTCTATTGGCTTTAACTCTATTTACGCAAGAGTCACACAACTTCCACCCAATTGAATCCATTTAGAAAAATGTGTCAATCCTAGGTGAAAGTTTTTCATGAATCTTGGGTGAAAACCATATAATAGACCCCTCAGTGTATAACAGCATTCATGCATAAAACAAAGACTGCAATAGTCTGAGACTTGCTTGCTGCTGTAGTGTAGCTGCTACTTTTATGCTATCTGATTCTGCTTGTAAAGTCAAGTGATGGACTTGGAACTCTGATCTAGAAGACTGTGGACAGAGTGTTTATGAATTGGATTACTGTGAAGGTCGGTCTTGGACGAATGCAGTGTTATAATCTGTGATGGGAACTTAGAAGGATAAACTGTGCAGGAAGTCCAGAGATGGCTTGTAACTTAGATTCTCATACATCGTTCCGGCAAAGGAAAGCAAGGATGCCTTCTGTCTCTGACTGTAATGCCTTGTATTCATATGCCTGGGCAACCAGAGCCATATATTACATCTCATCTTTGGAAGGTGCACAGAGAATCTATATTCTGTTAGGCCAGCTGGAGAGTGTATTGGGTAGGGATGAGTTTAGGTTTGGGCCAAACCCAGTCTGAACCTGTGCTTATCTAAACACTGTAGCCATATGGGCCTTCCACCCAATCAGCTGCAGGTCGGGGCATTCCGCACCCCAGAGCTGACCATAAACAAAGGGGTGGGATCCCTGTGCAGACGTCATTTACCTTATAAGGCCATAAAAGGTAAATATAATTTACCTTGTATAGCCATGTATCCGTATAATGTCAATAACTTCACTGCACCCTTCCCCTTTGGTTATATGTCAAGCTGCGGGCAGGGAATTCTCCACCTGCAACTGATTGGGCAGCATGGAAGAAACTTTGTTGCATGTTCAGGAGGAGCTGCTTCTGGGTTCAGGGGAGCTCTGGTTTACACTGGGTTTGATCCGAACCTGAGCTCATTCCTACGATTGGGAAAGTCCAATCTTGCTGCTTGGCCCCTCGGGGTTCTGTCTTGTAATATGAGTAAGTATAATTGGGTACTCCTAACGCACCTGTAAAATCTAAACAACTGATTATTGTAACCTTTTTTTATCTAGGTCATGCCACAGCTCTTGAACCATCTGAAAGTGGACAGTCTTGAAGGAAGCATTGATTGGGGTGTTCTAGCAGTCTACACGTGTGCTGCCAATTGCAATGCAGAGAATCATTATGTGGAAGAATTCCTGTGGAAACAAGATGTGCCAGGAAACAGCATGTGAAATATGCTAATTGCAAATCTGCGCATAGCATTTTGGAGGATAGTTTTATTTATGGAAGGTGTTTAATATAACAAAGTTTTTGTTAACTGCACTTTATATTACAAAGTTCTGTTTTAAAAGGAAAAGTTTTTTTTCTGTATAGATGGAAGTACACTTTTATAGAGTAAGGCTTTACCTTCATGAATACGTCATCTCACTAGGAACACAGTAAACCCCATTAATTTAAAATAGGTATAAACAAAAAACATCTCAGTAGCCAAAAAAGGTAAAATGATTATATTGGACCCTTGCTTTAGGCTTGCTCATCTGGCTTGCAGCCTCCTGGGAAAGTCAAGGAATCAAAATCTTAAAAGAATGTGTTCCTGGCCTTTTTTTGTACACTTGGCCCACAACACCGCCTAATAGTTACCATATTTGTTTTGTGAAAGTTCTGCTTAAAGGCATGTGATGTGTCAGCCCTCAGCTCTACCATTTCCTAGTTGGTTGGCAGTCTGGATATAGTATGACTTACAGTATGTTCTACGTTTTGTTGTGCAAAGTTGACAATTTGAAATTTCCTTGAATGTTGACGGGAAGTGCTGAGGACTAGATGACTGCTATGGCTTTATGCATTCACCTTGATAGTGCCTTATGACACATATCCGGGAAAAGCAGATTCTGTTTCGCACACGGTTGTTTCCATAGCTACAGAGTCTTAGATTTTGCTAGGGGTGCCTGTGGCTGCCTCACCTGATCTGTTCTATAGGTGGACATGTATAGTCTAAATCCATCAACCGACACTTTCAATGTTGAATATCACTTGTGAGACTTGGACTATTTCTAGCCTCTCAAAGCAGAAATAACTAGTGCCTACCATGATGCACAGGTTGATTTTCCAGCCTGTTAGAAAACGTCCCTGCCTGCTGTACACGATTAATAGCATTGCCTATGTGCCACAGTCAGGCAGAATTCTGGGAAGCTCTCAGTGCTCCACCAAATTGCTGGAGGACAAGCAGATATCTTGCTGCTTTTTGATCTCTGGTTGGTATTTGAATGTCTGTGGTTGCCCTTGGCACGCCCAGAGCAATATGAGGGAATGCATTATACAGCATCTCTGATGAATATGTGCCAGAGCACACTGACAAGTGTCAATGAGCTGAACACTTGATGTTCCAGAACCTGAGGTATATTCAGCTCGTAAATGTTGTTTTGTATTGATACCTGCATCCATCAAAGATATCTTTAGTCTGGGATAGATGTTTTCATAGACTGCCTAAGAGTGCTAACCTGAGGTAGTTGGGTTCCACTGGGTACTATTAGCAAAAACCTTTATGGACCCCAAGATGTTGCATTTCTTGTTTGACATTTTACTTTTCTTAGGCCTTATTCTCATATTAAGCCTCTCATCGTTTTTCAATCTGCCTTGCTGTACTTTTCTTGCCTTTTGATGCAAAATATTGAGTGTTAAACATGTATGCATTGTGTTATTAAAAAATGAAGGAAGCCTAACATTCCTCAGTAGCATGCGATATGGAGATAGTTCTTACAGACACTTTATATGAGGCTGCTTGCCGTTTCTGTAGTGGTTGTGTTAGCAAACTGTTCTAAAAGATCTGGATAAAATGTCATTTTTAGATTGAGTATATTGCACTGGTAATCTTGAGAGGAAACTTCTGCTATCTGCTTTGTTTGTCCTGCTGCAGAGAGAAGGATGAAAATGTAAAGTGGCTCAGAAGCAAGCATATATGCATTTGTATGTAAAGCTTGGCCACCTTGTCAGTCAACACTTGGGTACACCCTTAAACCACAACCTCCAAAAGTGTCTTCGAGTCAGTTGTCTTTGTTCTTGCGTTAGAATTTTTTTACCTTGCAGAGTGCTACTAGGCCATAACTATGCCTACATTGTCTTGTATGTACTGCATACGTACAACGTTGTCTGTACCACCAAACCCCCCATCGATACTTTTTCCCACATTCCCTTGACACTCCATTTGCCTTGGACCTCTAATCCTGGGTGTAAGCTCTTGATCAGTCTAGAGCAGAGCTCATGCTGGGGTAATTACCGCTCCTGGCTTTATGACATTGTTTAGGCCTGGTGTTTGGCAGTCCAGGTCCTGCTTCTTGGTAGTATAGGGAGAAGGTGCATGCTACTCTTGAATGAGCATTTTGTTGTTGCATTTAATGCTTACTAATCAACTTTATGATTTAGGCCTCGTTCACACCAGATGCAGTGCGTTCCGGCCTGATTCTGGCCAGAACGCACTGCCTCGCACTGTGGACGTCTCACTTTTTTGTGGGGCAGGAGGGGGGTGTGGTGGGCCATTGAAGTGAATGGCAGTGTAGCCACGCCCTCCGGCTGCAATGCAATGCCTCCTGCGCCACAAAAAAGTGAGCCGTCCGCAATGCGAGGCAGTGCCTTCGGGCCAGAATCAGGCCGGAATGCACTGCATCTGGTGTGAACGGGCCCTTAGAGTTATACAAAGTCTTCATACATCTGTATTGTGCTTGACTTCTTCAGTTGGGTTGTCAGTCTGCATATTCCTATACCAGGGCTTACACTTAGATCAAACATAGCACTTTTTAAAAATGAATTTTGCAGTCCTTGATTTCCAGTTTTGCATTCATTCACAGGTGATATGCATGTAAAAATAGTTATTGTTTCTGAATACAGAATAGCAGTTTGTCTAGTCTCGCAGCCTAGTCCAAGCTAAGCAGCACGTCAGTTTACACACCCTGACTTGCAAGTAACATTACAGAAAGGGAAATGAAGCCAACACCTGGGATGTGCAGTTGTTCAGCTTGGTCTTGTTTAACAGAGCATGAAAACCCAGGCACTATGTAACAATACAAAAATAGCCATGTGAAATATTGTGTCTGTTATCTGTCAGTTCTGGTTCTTTCAGCCCTGTGCGAGGTATTCAATAAATGTTCTGTTTTTGTCATTCATTTTCTTTACTTTAAAACATACAATTAGGGAACTACATAGTTTATATGATTTTATTTATCAAATGTCACTACTGGACTCAACCCAGCATGTACACTGACTTTCCATTACTCTATAATGATAGTGAAGATTTGTGAACTGAATTTTTACACCCACTATTAATAATTTCCTTTTGAGTCTATTGAGGGACACAGGATGTCTTTCACCAATGGTTTATAGTGCTGCCTACAGCAAAATTGGGACACTGGCAAACAAAAATTAGCAGAAGTATGGGGGGGTGTGCTCCCATGCCCTAGATTGGATTACTCTTAAGAGACCAGGTGCTGAATGTCAACAGGGGCTTGTCCTATGCCCCACAGAGTGCACAAATCCAAGATTAAAATTATCTGCCCTCTGGGAAGATTCAAACACTGGTAATTTTAATTCATTCAGACCACACAGATTCATTTCACCCACAAGACTAGGCTAAGCCATAGATCAGCCCAGGAGAACATCCCCTACATGCCTCAGTTTTGTAGCAAAGCAATATTGCTACTCTTTGCTGTCCATTTCTCTTCTGAACTGTCCAAAAGTTATCCATCTGAGGGGTTTGCAACAGCAAATGCTAACAGGCACATACACTTAGGACTGCCTGCAGTTTAAAGAGCCAGCTAGAGGACCTTATTCTCAAAGCTGGCATCAAGTTAGAACTTGAAGAGCATGTAAACAAAAGACCAGGTAGCAGCCTTGAAAATCTGAGAAACTGTAGCCCGATGCTGAAAAGCCCAAGAAGTACCCAGTGATCTAGTAGAGTGTGCTTTGAAAGGAAAAGGTGCAACCCAATCCTTGAAGATCATAAGTTTGAATGATAGTCTGTCGGAGCCAACAAGACCTCTGTAAGCCTTTATGAGGTCCATCCCAAATTACAAAAAGGAAATCGGTCTTACTGAATTAATTTTATTGTAAACGGGAGCTAGATAGAAGAACGATGATGTCCCACTTGAGGTGAAAGGCAGAAGACAGCCTTGGGTAAGAACGACCTAGGTCTCAACACCATCTTGTCCCCATGTAACACCAAAAATAGTTCCTTTTGGGAAAAGGCAGACACTTGCCTTGCTGAAGGGATGGCTACAATGAACACCTGGGAGAATTGTCTCTAATGGGTTCAAACAGTGATTTTTGATTTGCATTTAGAGCTCAAGGAAACACAGGCAAATGAACAGTGAGCTATATTGCAGACTCCCTGTATAAAGGTCTTAATCAAGGAATGACAACCGTCTGAAAAAGGATAACAAAAGCAGAAGCCTGACACTGGATAGCAGCAAAAGACTTGCAAGACTTCTTGTTCCACTATGATGGTTAATGTACACCACTGCCATAGGGTTATCGGACTGAATTCAGATAGGATGACCCTCCAGTGCTGCAGAGAAGAAAAAAAAATCTCAAAGTTTCAGGATGTTGACAAGGAGGCAAGATTCTTCGAACAACCAAGTCCCTTGCACCAACAGGGTTCTCAGGACTCCCCAGCCCACCAAACTTGCATCTGTCGTGATGATCTTCCAGATTAGAAGGAAAGATTTGTCTGATTCCTGAGCCACCAAACCAGGGACAACTTGGTCCTCTATGACAAGTGAATCAGTCTGGTCAGGGACTAGACTAGTTTGTTCCTGCTGATATAATGGTGCGTTTTAAGGGTCTGGAGTAACGTTAGCCTCCTTTGGGGCAGCCCCATCATGCAAAAGTGACAGGCAGCAGCAGGAAGGAGAGCAGCTGCACGGAGTTGCGGCGATGGCAGGCTTGAGAGCGGCTGCACAGACTTGAGGCAGCAGGGGCGATTGAAAAGCAGCTGCACAGAGATGCGGGATTGAGTGCAGCTGCAGACTTGGT
>NW_017306532.1:1336537-1343247 GCF_000935625.1 Nanorana parkeri
GTTTATGAACAGCTACAGAGTTAAAGATGCAGCGGTGGAGGAGGAGTTGTGGTGAAGCAGCTAATCAATAATAGACTTGGATTTGGGTCGAAACTGCAAATTAACAAAATTCAGTTGATTTGGTGTCTCGTCCAAATACAAACTAATGAATTTATTATATGCCCGAATACACGAAAACTTTTTGGGCATATATAAGTTTGTTTGCAGAACATGCGGTTGCCATATTTGCTGCCAGTGTACCCTGCGCACCGCCATCTTGAAGGCATGGTCCATGATGCTGTGTGTGCAAAGTCACTTGGCCCTACTCACAAAGGGAGTCTTCAGAGACAGGGTCCCAGATGGGGCTGTGCCATGATTCTGGGCACAGAAAGTATTCTGTGGCTAAGTAACACAGTACAGGAAGGTCTGAAACGTGTCCAATGCAGTGCCCAAAACTAACACTCCAGGTTAGCCCCGCAACTAAAGTCCGGCATGGCCTTTAAAGCTATTGCAGAGGATCTGGATTGCTGCGTATAGAGACCAGCTTGTAGGTAAAACATAATTGAATAAAAAAAAAAAAAGAATTATCTTCAAAACACAAACAGCTCGCATCCAATTGTAGAATGTTCCAAGCAAAGAAGAGCAAAATGTTCATCCTCCTAGAACACTAGCAAAAAGCTAAAGCGTGCTGAAAATAGGAGGAAAGGTTATACTGGGCTGCCAGTTTTTTTCCCTTTTTTTTGGAGGGTCCAAAACCTCCTGTAGGCAGCAGTGTAAACCAACAGTCTCTGAATTTCTGTGTCCCTCCATGAATGCTTAAAAGGAGAACTATGGGGTAAGTGCTTTTCCCCATAGTTCTCCTAAGGGTCACGGGAGGACATATACTAGCGTCCTCCCGTGACCCAAAGCTCAGTATACTGTGGGCTACAGCTTGCGGTATACTGAGACCACCACACACCCTACATTACTGTCGAGATCCACCCAGCTGTGTCAGTGACAGCTGGCTCTGCCTATCTAGAGGCAGAGCCAGCTGTACCTGTCCCCTCCCCCGTCCGTTCCTCCAGTCTGTGCTGGAGGATCGGAGCGGGGAGGGAATCCCTGCAGGGAGCCGTGAGTGAAGTCACTTCTCTCTGCAGGGACATGATCGAGAAGTGAGCGAGCGACGCTATGTGTTCGCTCACTTCCCGATCTATTGATCTGACGTGTGACAGTTTCATTGTCACACGTCGGCTCGAACTATGAGGCTGACTGAAAATCACTCACCTCATAGTTCTCCTTTAAAAAAAAAAAAAGATATATTTTTGCCGACTTCACCGCTGCGACACAGAGGGTGAATCTCCACAGAAGGGACACATACTACAATAGACTCTTGACAGGGGTCCTAGCCCCTCCCCACACCATTCAAAACTACGTTTTATATTTAAAATACACTTTAAGTAGTATGTGGAAATTCATAATTGGCTCTTAATTGAAGTTAGGATCTCTCAAAAAGGACTGACTGCCCATTTAAGATGATAAAACATAAATTTTGCAAAAAAAAAAAAAAAACACCTTCAGAGTAAGCGCACAAAATTTATTTTACCAAGCTGAACACTGAAATCCAGGAATGTTTCTGGCACATAAGTATTATTCTAATAACCTTATAAAATAAAAAAAGCCTACTGGAAACGATACATAGTATCAAAGTCATAAAACTCCAATAAAACTGTTCTGTTTAATATGGAACAACTGAAAATGAGAAAAATATATACAGATAATGACTTAAACAACATTTAAATTAAAACATTTCTTACTACTATTAAAACAAGATTAGATGGCCATAGACTAACTTTAGACTAAAATCTGTTTTTTTATTAAAAGTGAAACAGTGCCAAAATATACCCTTCGGAAGGATTAATACAGAGCTTTTGGTTAAGTGATATATACAATCCCGATGTTTCACTTGAGGTGTACTGTCTCCAGAAAATGGTTTTTGAAATACTTCTTGTTCCGTTAGACATCATGGTCCAAAACAGTCCTATTGAATAGTGTATAAATTCTGAAGTACATGGAATAAAGGAAAACCATTGGAAACAATATTTTCTTTAAAGTCAATGTCCTCCACATAAAACCGGCTTAAAAATAGAAACATTTGGCAAGTAAATAAAATATGTGGCGATGCAAGATGTCATTGGATCATAGCAACGTCAGTGGAACACCATATGTAACCCAAGTCCATCTCTTAACGGTGTACAATAATAAAAAGGTCCTCATATTATACAACACATATACAGAAAAGTTAAAATTCCAAACGCCAACTGTTATGTGGTCTTCCGAAAGCCTTTCAGGATTGGGTATATGTTCTCAAATGCTTCATAAATCTCTGCTCGGACTTTAGCACCTGGAAAAAAGAAAATATATTAAAAAGCAGGTCATTCTAATGTTTTCAAGAAAGTGAAAGATCACACTGCAAGACTATATTCTCTACAAGTTATGTGACAAGTCCTTCAGAGGTTTTAGGTCTGTATTACAGCAAATGTGTTATGGGTTAGTAAAAAAAAAAAGTTCCAGTCATTAAAATTTCAGAGCAATAGAAACCATTTTCCGCTTTAACGCAAAACAAGGTGCACTAATCCACAGAACGTTTTGTTGAGTACACTTGTGCAGTAACCCATGATAACCAAATCAGACTTTTACATCAGTGTCCCCTCCGGTCTCATAGTACACCTGCTGAAGGGTCACAAGAAGCAAAAATGACTTTCCCATAGATACACACATCAGACACCCTCTGCTATTAAGCAGTATCTACATGTCTCCTGCAAGGTGCCCATTTCATTGTTAGGGTTTGCATACACTTTAGGGTCAACCTGCACTTTTCCCAGGTTATGCAAAGAAAGCAATAGGAGTTCTTGTCTGTGATCACCTTACCTGTGCTGCCAAGGTTAGCCATCAGAGTTCCTTGAAATTTTTTTTGTTACCCCCATTACCAATTGACGTTTGTGAGCCTGTACTGTTCCTATGCTATATAACATTAGCTGTCTGTTCTTAGCCCAGCCCAATTAGCTGCCTCTGCCCCCTATTTTCACTACTATACAGGGAAATAGTAGGCAGCTATTATTTGAAAGTCGAAGTTTACACAGATTTTAAGAAACACCATCACCGCACCCATGCAGGGCAAAGTGACAGTGTTTGCAAAGGGCATCACCCGACCCCCATATACTCACCTTACCCATGCTCCCCGACAGATCCTTGCTCCTCCTGAAATCAGTTGACAATAGTTGACAACTATTTTCATAATCGATTAGTTGGTTGCAGCCCTAGTCACTTTAACATCCCCATTGTTCTCCCCATAGGGTAAATTACAGCATCAATTACTTTTAACAATACACCTTTGCAGTAGTCCTGTATTCAAAGAACTAACTAAGCAACTCACCTGTCAAAACAACTTTTCCAGACACAAATATCAGAAGAACGATTCTTGGCTTGATCATTCTGTAAATAAGGCCAGGGAATAACTCTGGCTCGTAACTAAGGGATGAGAAAAAAAATTAACTAGTTGTAAATGCACAAGCAGATATAAAAACAGCAGTTTGTTAGGTTGGGTTCACACCTAGGCGTATTGAATATGCGCGTTTCGCGTTTTACCGCGATTCGCGGTAAAAAAACGTGCGACAAACGCCCGTTTCCGAGGGCTACTAGGCTGTATCCCAATGGAAACGCAAGACCAAAATGCCCCAAAGAAGTACATGTACTTCTATGGGCGTAGGCCGTTTTGTATCGCGATCGGACGGGCGGAAATACGGCAAGGTGTGAACCAGACCCATTGAATACAATGGGATTTAGATGTTTGAGCGTTTTGTAGAGCGTTCATCAAGCGTTGGAACGCGTTACAAAACGTTCAGGTGTGAACCAGGCCTTAAAAAGGAGAACTATGAGGCGAGCGCTTTTCACTCACCTCATAGTTCTAGCCGACCTGTGACAATGAGACTGTCACAGGTCGGCTCAGTAGATCGGGAGGCGAGCGAACACATACCGGGTTCGCTCACCTCTCGATCCTGTCACGGCTCTCTGCCGTGACAGGGGGAGGGGCTGGATTCCCCTCTCCCCGCTCCGCCAGCGCTGACTCGCGGAACGGACGGGGGAGGGGGCGGGTACAGCTGGCTCTGCCTCTAGATAGGCAGAGCCAGCTGTCACTCACGCAGCTGGGCGGATCCCGTCGTCTTAAGTCGGGATCCGTTTCGGCGTCTCAGTATACCGCGATCTGTAGCTCGCGGTATACTGAGCTTAGGGTAACGGGAGAACGCTAGTTTGTGTCCTCCCGTTACCCTAAGGAGAACTATGGGGAAAAACACTGACCCCATAGTTCTCCTTTAACAGGAGCAAGAGACTGCATCTGTCCGCGTGAAGACCTCACATGTTTAAACCCAGACATTTCATTTTTAACTTAAAATGGTGTAAATACCATCTTCCCCTCCATAATAGCACTGGCTGAGAGGAGGCTGCTGCACCAGCTTAGTAGGGACAGGAAGCACAGGACATGAGAGTTTAAAAGCCCCTCCATGCCGTTAACTTCTGTGGGGGGTTTTTGTGTGGCTTATGTGGGGGGTTTTTGTGTGGCTTATTTAGGGGGAGTTGCCGGCCCTTTTTACTGAAGTCAATTTTTACTAAGAAATATGGAAGCTGCCATGCTACTTTTGTCATGTTATTCACCAAGAACATGTACGCAAATCACAAAAATAATTACTCCACACTTGTTCTGGGTTAGTGGCATGGACGCATCAATGAAAAAGGATCAGCATGACAGCTGGCAACTAGCATCTCAAAATCTGGAAGTCAGGACTGGCTGCCTCCAAGTTTCTCTTTCTTTAACCCTTTCACTGCTGCCGACTTATGTCAAACATCGGCAACAGTGGGCCCCTGTAAGCAGACTCCTAGCGGCTATAGAGATTTGTACGTGGAAAATATGGTTAACACAGAGACCAAATGACAGACAAGGAACTGATTTTACCTCTCTGTTTCCTGCCTTTACAAAAAGATACAGCAGACTCAGTTGTAGTCATGGATTCCTAAACAAAATGCTGGTTGCTGGTATATATGTTCATGTGTATTAAGCACTCTGCAATATATTTATCACAACACATCTGAAGATCTGATCCACCACAATGTATATTGTAGAAACCCTTAGGCTTTGTCTGAAGGCTCGTTCAGCAATGTTTGCAGTAGAACTTCCCTGGCTCCAATTGGCAAACGTGGACTGATACAGGAAAAAAAATGTCCTATCTCAGCAAATTTGTACGGTTTTATTTCAAGGTTATTGCATTTTGATGTGTCACACGTAACTAACAAAATGCACAAATCATTAAAAGGAGAACTATGACATGAGTGATTTCCACTCACCTCATAGTTCTAGCCGACTTGTGACAATGAGACTGTCACAGGTCGGCTCAGTAGATCGGGAGGTGAGCGAACACATACCGGTGTTCGCTCACCTCTCGATCCTGTCACGGCTCTCTGCCGTGACAGCGGAGGGGCTGGATTCCCCCCCCCCCGCTCCTCCAGCGCTGACTGGCGGAACGGACGGGGGTGTGTACAGCTGGCTCTGCCTGTAGATAGGCAGAGCCAGCTGTCACTCACGCAGCTGGGCGGACCCAGACATTGTCGGGATCCGCTTCAGCTGCGGCATCTCAGTATACCGCAAGCTGTAGCTCGCGGTATACTAAGCTTGGGGTGACGGGAGGACGCTAGTTTGTGTCCTCCCGTTACCCTAAGGAGAACTATGGGGAAAAGCCCTAACCCCATAGTTCTCCTTTAAGTTAATCAAAGTTAATAAACTGCAGTACCTCTTTACATGTGCACACTGACTGGTAGTTGCAGGAAAAGGTTGGAACAGTTTGCACAACTATATTAGCCACAGGAGCGAACAAAATATGTGGAGCAGTATGAATATTAAATAGAAAGTTTTGAATTTACCTGCTAAACTGTTGATGTGTTAGGACCAAGCCTTCTAATCTGATGGGGAACTTCACATCACAGCTGCCTACCATATTTTGAATTTTAAAATCCAGAAACTTTGCTGGAAACCCCAACTTCTGCACAACACGCGCATACTTTCTCGCTGCCAAGCGTGACTGCTCTTCACTATAAAGAGAAGAAAGCAAAAATAAGCATGTGTTAATATGGAAGTGCCAATATGTTACAGCTACTCAATTCATTGTGTGTAATGACCTATTTTCCTCTGCTCTGATAATTTGTACATTGTATTGAACAGTGTGACCTCCTCTATTATTTAGAGCAGTGCTAGTCACCTTATAAGTCATAGGGGGCAACATGTCAGAAGGCCCTTGGAGAATGAAGATATTACAGGACAAGGTCAAGGAGTGAAGACATGCTACAGGGGTAGTTGGAGAGTGGACACATTCTAAAGCAGGAGACCGTCAGAGACTGGACACAGAATACATTGGACCACTAATATTGCCATTAACCTTTCTGCTGCCAAAGCCTGTACCCATAGCATTGAAATTAGACTCAAGGCTCATTTAGACACGCTTACTTCAGTAAGCACAAAAAATTGTAAGTGGGCTGTACATTGGAGAGATCACACACTTAAATCATTCCTCCATAGAGTAAAACTGGAAGCACTCTACTCTGAGCAGCCAGCTACTGCAATAGGTGCTTAGCACCTTCTTGTAATAGTAATAAAAGTAAACAATAAAAATTAAGAAATAAAAAAAAAATAGCTAACTACACAGGCA
>NW_017306532.1:1343400-1369503 GCF_000935625.1 Nanorana parkeri
TGTTAAGCGCAGCCCATGAACATTGTGGGCACACGCAATTTTTAGGCTTGACATGTTTGGCAGATATTTACTGAACGATCTCATTTTTACAACTCAGTGCTCCAACTAATGACTGCTGAAGTGCGAGAGACATAACACAGTAGTAGCATGTAGGAACATATAACACACAATACCAAAGGGCCACAGATCGACCATGAGGATCTAGAGGCTATTGGGACCACACTTTGCATAGGTGCCTTGGCAGAGCAGTGTGACTTCCCATCTATACAAAAAAAAAACCTCTGCTTTTAACATGATATGTCAAAACAGTTTATGTAGGCTTTCTTGGCTGACTAGCTGGGAGAGAGTGCTGGGAAACATTTATATTATTTATTAAAAGGAAAAAAAAAAATTAAGAGGGCGCTTGAATTTCAATTTCTGACCCATGTAGCTTTTCACTATAGTAGTGGATTGCTTCAAAATAAACAATCGCACTCCTCCTCTGCACACCGTGTGACAATACTCAACTGTGACGTTCTACATCTAAAGCCGGGTATACATGGGTCTATTTTTTTTTCCGTTTGGGCTAAACAAAAAAAATAGAACAGATTCCTCCATACAAGTGTTGATCGACAAATACCCTGTTGTTTCTATTGTATTACGAATTTCCTGACCTGCTCCTTCGATCAGCTGAAATTTGTAGCGTGTATAGCCTATTTAAGTGTTGTGAACCTGTCCCCTTGTCAGCCATACTCATTTGGAAAACTGTGGATACAATATTTATTATTTGTATAAAAATCCGTGACTAGATGACAAAATTCCATCTCCTAATCAAGCAGGGTTCCACTTATACAAGTACTCAATAAGAGTTACTTGTGAACACAGAGTTGCTGCCATTTTACCTGCTTCAGCACCACAGCAAGATGAAATTAAACTTTTATGTCAAATCTTACAGAGTTGTGAAGAAGAAATGTTATTCAGAAAAATCATTCAGAACTGTAATTTGAGAAAAAACAGCCAAATGTAGTTTTACGTTCGAGTTCATTCCAAGCACAACTACTACATTTCCTGTACAGTGAAGAACGTTACCTTTTAGCTCCCGTGCAGACCATTTTTCCAGAACTGAATATAAGTGCTGTTGTACGTGGCTCTCTTATTCTCATAATAACGGCAGCAAAACGCTGGGGGACAGAACAAAACATGGCAATTACTAGAAATCGTTATAGTTTGCAACCAAATTGTGTCAACCCGTTAAACTACTTTTTCTTCTTTAATTACATTCACTGGCATGCTCTAAATAACCTCATACTGATGATGGGAATAATGGTACCCACCTTTGGATTATACTCTGCATTTCGCGCTCTAAGTGCAATTGTTTTCAGATCTAATTTGCAGCCAAGATTGACAGTAGATACTATATTTCTGGAAATAAGAAAATAAACCATGATTATACCATATCTTTTACTATGCAGATCAGGCGCTCGGTTCACAGTCAGGAAAGTAGTATTGTCAGAAGATGATCAGCAATAGCAGACTCCGTATCTCAGAGGAGGTTTCCTTTAAAGCTCAGTTAAACTTTTAGGGGTCTATTCACAAAAAGGTGAAGAGTTTGGAGAAGGCAGGAGAAGTGAACAATCTAGGCCAAAATAGCCGATTTGGAAAAAATCTCCAATTCAGCTATGCTGTCCTAGATTGCTCACTTCTCCTGCCTTCTCCAAACTCTTCACCCTTTTGTGAATAGACCCCTTAGTCTAAATCTGCTACACACAGTCCAAGTACATCAAAACAAAAAGGTGTTCAAATGATTACAATTCATTCTGACTAGAAGCTTGTCCACTGCCAGAACGCTGTAGAGAAAGATTCTTGCTCTCCGTGCAAGCAGTGGTCTCTCTGTAAAAGGTCAGACACCCTCTGCTGAGACAGACCAATAGCTCTGCAATCAGTAAAGCTCATACTTCTTCCTTTTTGGAGATCTCTAGCCCTGACATAACAGTGGGCATGTCAGACCACTGCAAAGAGACCACGGCTTTCAGAGAGCAAGAATCCTTCTCTACGGCATTCTGGTAGTGGACAGGCTTTTCTACTCAGGGTGTTGCTGCTTTCTAAAGACAACAAACTAAGACTTTGAACAACTTGGGGAACATATAGGAATTCTGTCACATAGCAAGACCATGCTAAAAAGACTACAGATTTGCCTTAAATTAAAGCCTGAGTCTACTTCTTTGAATGAAGCCTAACCCTGACCAATTCTTAATTGTGTATCTATTTAGAGTGATGAATCTGTTGCATCTGATTACAGGCACATATGTCACAAATACACAGAAAAACATTTGTATGGACATTGTTAAATAGATAGCCTGATTTGTGTAATTGAGTTGCTACTTTGCTTGATAAATGTACCTCCTTACGCTTTGATGCACCTAGAACAGCGTTTCTCAACCTTTTTTTTTACAATTGTGGCACTTTTAAGTATGCAAAATATCGAGGCACCCCGGTGTACAATGTAAAAAAGTAAATATAAAAATGAAGAGTGGTTTCACTAACATATCCTTATCCTAGATAGGGTCTGGTATGGACCCCACACAAAAAGAAAGGCATCAGAAGCCCCATATCCCATCACATCCCCCCACCTCTACTCATCAGAGTCCCCCCTTTCATGTCAACATGTCTACCTTCATATCAAAGTCCTACCTTTTAATCTTCCCCACAGTGTGGCTAAGGAAGCATGGCAGGGGGCAGGTTTGGACAGATGTGGATTCCTGTCCTCTTCTGAATGCTTGGGTCCTGGATGTAACCCTCCCCAGGATTAGCGTCACACATTTCCATGGTGCTGGTGGTGGGCTCGCCTGCACCATGCAAATGCATGACAAAAATTTGAAGGCACCCCTGACAAATCCAGAAGGCACCCCAGTGTGCGACGGTTGAGAAAGGCTGATCTAGAATATATTTAGCCGATTTAAACTGAAAATTGTATTGGTATATGCCTCGTCCACAAAAAAATTATAATAATCACAGGAAAGTTGTCATCCATAAACAA
Source organism: Nanorana parkeri (assembly GCF_000935625.1). NCBI lineage: Eukaryota > Metazoa > Chordata > Amphibia > Anura > Dicroglossidae > Nanorana > Nanorana parkeri. Next base: position 1,346,417 of record NW_017306532.1, read on the forward strand.
AATGAATTTTTTGGGGGGGAAAAGTTATGCCAGGACATAAATACTGGAGCTGCCAATATTTGTGAAGGTGTAGGCTCCGGGGCAGTAATTTTTTTCCCTTCTTTTAGTATCAATGCTCCTTCCAAAACATCATAATATGGTAACAGTCGCATCGTATTTGAAATTGATATTTGCTTGTTCCAGCTGAGAGACACACTAGATAGGAAAACAAGGATAGGAAGGAAAGCACCAGAGTAAGCAGCTGCCATATCAATATCTTGAAGAAAAAAAAAGTTGCTTACTGCAACTGAGGTACGATGCCAGAACTTTCTGAAGCAGGAGTGGCTGGAGTAATAGGAGTCATCGGAGTCATAGGTGATGTATACAGCGGTGTATTGCCTGGAAGTGGCGCTGTGGTAAGAGTCTGTGAGTGAAAAAGTTGTGGGGTCTGTCCTGCCCCCGGAACACCCTGCTGGGATGTGGACTGCTGGGCCTGTTGCTGCTGTTGCCTTTGCTGTTCTTCCAGAATTGATAAACTATTTGCAGTTTGTACAGGCTGTGGTGTCAACCCAGTGCCATAGGGCATCATCGGGCTAAAGATGGGAATTCCTGGAGTCATTGCTCCCTATAGAAATAAAAAGAAAAAAATTATACTTTTTTGTTGTCTCACCTTGAGAAAAACAGAAATGAGACTAGCAAAAATATAGCTTGAATTTTCCCAGTTATTAAGGTCATTGCTCTGTGGCTTCACAGTTGGTATTTTGACAAATGTGTTTGTGGATGATCCATTGGGACATTTACACTGATATACACATTACAGAATGGTATTGGTTCCCATAACTGCTATCAGCTACAGAGCAAAACACATTACATTTGGGGGGGAAAGCACCGTCAATCATAAACAAACATCACTCCGTTAAATTAGATAAGATAAATTATTCTTTACTGACCTGTGGAGAGGCCAGACCCTGGAAAGTCGATATACTATTATTCTGATCCATCTTCCTTTCACCTCTCTAAGGTTCAGAAAAAAAAAATCCTTTTTGGTGTTAATATGTAGTTTCAAACCATCCCAAAATCTTCTGAAACTGCAAAAAATACAGACAGCGTCACCAAAGCATTTCTAAAACATACATTCAACATGTTCCTCACCTAAACACAACACACATCGGTGAGGACCTCACACAGCTGTCCATCACATCTATCTATGTGTACTTTAGTAGACTGGATAGACAATAGAGTGCAAATCTAACAGAGATGACTGATCCCTGTACCCCATGACTGCTATTCAAAGAACGATGGAAACCCTTTTCTCTCAATGCTAAAAGTGTCTACTATAACCTCACTCTTGCCTTTCTTAGACCAAGATGCATTTATTGCAAGGTGTTATAACATTTCTTAATATAGAAGAAGGAACGTATGTTAAGGTCGATCTAAAGCCTCCTACTCTTTTGCACCCAAGGACTGCACCACCTTAACCTCCTATTTCGATCTGCTGTTGCGATGGTGCTACACATGTTATCAGCTATGACACCAGCCATTGGATGGCTTGGAAGTTTGGTTGGGAGCTGACAAACACATTGGCAACTGTGACCGTTATCACCAGAGGCATGCCTTGAATGCAGCATTCACTGCACATGGTTGAGTAGGGAGAAAGTAAATGAGAACACTGCAGAAAACATTGGTATCATTAAAGAATTAATAACATTTATTTAACATTTCTAACTGAAGCGTTTTTTGGGGAAATGGTTAAATTGGTGAGTTTAGTAGAGCTGCAGCTAACGATTATTTTCAAAATCGATTAGTTAGCCGATTATTAAGTTCGATTAATCGGTTAAAAAATAAAATTCATTTTTAAAAATGGCTCCAGTGATTCGACTACTAGTTTGTTGTTTGTATTGAGATTGCAGTCCATCACAGGAGCAAGCTTGGAGCGGTGGAGGTAAAAAAGAAAAGAAAAAAAAGAGTGGTGTGCAATATAGTGAAATGGAAAGTGTAAAATTATACAGCAATGATGAAGAATGGCATCGACTATAGATGACTACAAATCCCAGCAATAGTACATTATACAGCACAATGCAGAATACCACCAGCTATAGAGGAATACAAATCCCAGCAATAGTACATTATTCTGCATTGCGCTGTATAATGTATTATTGCTGGGATTTGTAGTCCTCTATACAGCGCAATGCAGAATACCACCAGCTATAGAGGAATACAACAAATCCCAGCAATACATTATACATAGGGTGTATAATGTATTGCTGGGATTTGTATTCCTCTATAGCTGATGGTATACTGCTCTGTATAATATACAGTACAGCGCAATGTTCCATCAGCTATAGAGGACTACAAATCCCACTATCCCAGCAATACATTATAGAGCACCATATGGGGGAAAGTGCAGGCTTACCTGAGCAGTCTTCCAGCAATTTGTTTCTGAGATCAGGACTGTCTATCGGCGGCTGTCATCCCCCCACACCTGCTCCTCCTTACTTCTTCTACCAGCGTCCCTGTGCCGATCGTGGATGTGGGCGGGTGGTGAGTGTGAGGCGGGAAGGAGGTGCTGCGTGTGGAGCGTGGATGCGGCCGGGCGGGTCTGGCAGCGGCGAGCGTGAGGTGGTGAGGCGTGCAGCGTGTGTGGGGCCGTGAACAGGACCAACCAATCGGAACCCGATTAATCGATTACTGAAAAAGTTGACAACTTTTTCAATAATCGATTATAATCGATTATGTCGATTAGTTGTTGCAGCCCTAGAGTTTAGTTCAGCTTTACATGAATGTCTATGGCAGTTAATGATTTATATAACTCCATTGTGAATGCAGCTGGCAATGCAGCCGTGTATGTAGAGAACAAATGCATTTGGAGTGACAAAATCACTCTGCAGTAAACAGTAATCCTCCCAGTTGCCTCGCCCAATATAAATCGAGAGAAACCCACCATTTCCCCCTACCAAAAGGAGTGTTGGTTCTCCTGATGCGATCTCTAAATACTGTGAAAAAGAAGCAAACACAGTGGAATATTCACTTGAAGTGCCACCTAAGTAGGTTGATGGTAGGAAATCATATTAAAAGATTTCCATTCACCAGATAACATAAGAAAAGTTTAACACAGAAACAGTGGTGTATGGAAATGTATCGGTGTATGGTGTATGGATCCCTTGAAAAAGCCCAAAGAAATAAAATTTTTGTGATGTGCCCCATTGAAACATGCTTTGCTATAATCAAAAGGAAGAATGACCAACATAGCATTCCACTAGCAGATGAGAAGTGGTCATGGCCAGTGGAAGTGCTTTTTAGTGCCCTTCAGAGTCTACATTTCTGTCCAAGTAGGTATCCATCATTCCCTTTTCTGAGGAGGAAAGGGAAGGAGACCCTTTCTGTAAGCGTGCTGTACTCACTCATCCTCAGAGTTGTAAACATGGCCGTGCTATCATGACGATGCACGACGGAGGTTTCACCTCTTGGTGAGACATCTGTATTACCAGACATAGTCCATGTGTAGATAACATTGGAGTGTTTACATGTCATTTCAAACGCAGATTTTCTAAATCATGGGACATATGATTTCCAAAAAATACATCACAAAAAAATATCATCTCCATCTCAAGGCTTTATATCTAAACTCCAAGCAAACAGCTAAATACACATAAAATATATACATAATAGCCGTTTATCTGCCAATCTGTATTCCTATCCATCCAGTCCCAAGATTTACACCGCTCTGACAAACTAAAAAGCCATGTCTGACACAACAGGAGCCCTGATGTTTCTCTGCTACATCAAATACTTACAGTTCTGGTCCCTCCCCCAGCCTATGATTGGTCACTGAAAGGAGAAGTAACAAACCAATGAGCTCATTTCTGCTCTACTCCTATCAGCAAGATTCCTGTCAGCACAACTGTTTGGCTCCTTGTGCTGCTTCTCCATCTCCCTCTGTGAGCTCTGCTGTACATGAAATGCAAAGGGCTGATACCAATTTAGAATCAGATACTTCCTCTGCTTGCAAAAATACTTGTAATAATGTATTAATGAATACAAGAACATTTATCTGTTTTTATGTGCATGGAGTTCAGCCTTGACCTGCACCAGAAAGTCCATGCTCAGCTCCAGAAGGTCCTTGCTGTTAGGACTGTTGGGTATTTGCCCCTTACTAAGGCTTCGCTCCCCAGGCCCAGTCACTGTTGTGTGTGGATAGGTTGGGCATATATAGCCCTGTAAAACATAATAAACCTGTGGTGATGTCATGGCAAAGAAACTATGAGATGGGAAGTATAGACTCCTTGTGGATCCTAATATTAGGTGACGTCTAGTCCAGGCAAGCTACAATGTAAACAGAAAGGTGGTGAGCAGACCAGAAGTAGAATGTGTTCTACCTAAAGAGTGATGGTGGAAGTCCTGAGGAGAGGATTGACTCCAGCACATGAACACCGCCAGATATAGAAACCTACAGCGCCTGGCTCTACTACTCAGCAATGTGCAACCTCAACATCTCATGCAGCTCCCCATCCCGGCCCACCGTACCGTTACCTTCCACTTCTACCGAAACCGGGCTCCCTGTATCGCTCCAGACCTCTCACACCATTCCGCCACTACCGCCTGCGCATGTCCGAATACACCGTGTACCCCGCCTCGGCCAATCAGCTGCAGCTCTCCGACCTCCTTACGTCACGTGCTCCTTTTCCCCGGCGCTCTACTACAATCCGGAAGTTCCGGTTGCGGAGCAGTAGTGTCTGGCTGTTGTAGTGTTTGCAGTTCTATGTGCGGTGTATTGGGGAAATCCTTCATAGACAAACGTGTGCCCCCTTGTCACGTTTGCTGTTTAGAAATAAAAATCATTTTTGACTGACTTTTTTCTTATTTAGTAGTAATGATAATGCCGGATGAAGTGGATAGGTTGCTGGCCAGAATGTTCCCATGCGTAGTTGTAATGTTATCCACTTTAAGAAGAAGCAGTGCAAAATAACGTGCGCCTCCAGGTCAAAGTCTAATAAGGAATGACAATGGGCACCCACCACATAATCTCCTTGGTCATCTTCAATGATGATGCACACATTTTTTGGTTGCAGTATTGTGACAATATAAATAAAAACAGACATGCGGTAAAACATGTCGTCTTGCCAGGCATTACCGCAACGCCCTCATTCACACTGGAAAAGGCCGACACGTACAGCTCCCTGCTGCGTGCACGCCCGTATCAGGCAGCTCCTGGGAAGGACAGGTGCTGTGTGTAATTAGTACGCAGCCCCGTCCTCTCTAATTAGTACGCTGCCCTACGCTCAACCCAAGTGCAGGTCTGTACGGGTGTGTTTTTCCTGGCCCGGACGCAGACAGGATCCATCCTGTCAGCGTACAAGTACGGACACCTGCAAAGCGGGTGAGCGTTAGGCGGCATACAGCCGCGTACGCCCATAGAGAAGGACGGGGGCCGCCAACTAATCACACGCAGCACCTGTCCTTCCCGGGAGCTGCCCGATACGGCTGTGCAGGGAGCTGTACGTGCCGGCCTTTTCTAATGTGAATGAGGGCAACACATCGTAACTAGTGCGCTGCTGTGTGTGTTGCTATTTGTTTTGAATTACACCCCAACTCACAGAGTAGCAGGCAACACACCCACACTGCAGCACACCACATTGCACTTGCTGTGTGTTGCAGTGGTCTGCATTAATAAAAGTCATAACTGATTTTTACAGGGTTATTCACTAAAGGGTGAAGAGTGTGGAGAAGGCAGAGAAGTGAACAATCTAGGACAACATAGCTGTAGTGGAAAGTGAGCTCAATTGGAGATTTTTTCCAAATCAGCAACTTTGTCATAGATTGTTCACTTCTCCTGTCTTCTCCAAACCCTCCACCCTTTCGTGAATAACCCTTTTAACCTCTTGCCGTCCGCCCGTAGTAAAAAAACGGACGGACGGCACTGCAGCATCTCCAGACGGCAATTTTTTTCTGCTCGCGCGCAGGAACTCTGGCACATGTGACTAGTACATGTGACCATGTACATCATCTCAGGGGAGGAAAATGCCTTTCACTGGGATCTCGTGAGATTACAGTCAAAATTTCCCAGCAATGCTCTGCTGATGTAACCTTCCCGAGGTGCAATTCTTGGGCACATTACATCACTAATGCCCAAGAGGAACAGGAAGTGGAAAAACTGTATTTGTAAGTAACAGAAAAGTATGTTTGTTTAGCTAATGAATGTAAGATGATTTCATATTAGCATGCAGAGCTGGATACTCAGGTGATTTTTAGTGAAAGGGGGTAAAGATCCACTTTAATGAATAACATTGAGCTTGCTTATGCAGTACAGGCAAATGTCACCCAGAACTTTCAACTTATTTGGTGTGAATCTGGGGTGAAATGAGGATAGTTTTTTTTACATATTAATATCCTTTCAATAGATCACTATACTGACAGGAAGTGCCATGATATCATTTAACTTCCGATGTAAACACTGTATGGAAGCATTGTTCATAGTTGTGGGTTGTTTTTTTTCGCCTCATACTAGATCAATTCAGCTCCTGGGGATTATTGCTGGACCGCCACTGTCACAGACAACCAAGCAGTTTCAACACCAAAGCTGGAGTCACTGTCACTCAGCATGCAGCCCATTGTGCTCCAGATCTGATTTAAAGTGACATTAAACCCTCAGATTTTTTAACATAAACCAATACTGTAATGTGCGCCTTACTGTAATCCATGGTTGTTTACCTTCTCTTTACTGGAGAACAGCGGGATGTATGCTGAGTGCTGTCAGGCTGTTTGTAGGGCACCAAGGATATAAACTAACAGGCAAAAGAACCCTACTGTATGTCAACTGCATGGTTAACCCCTATAGGTTGTGTGGCTAAGGCCCATTCACGCCAGTGCGCTGTGGTAACGCATGCATTACTGTAAAGCATGATAATGTGTTTTGGTACGATGGGGTGTCATTTCATGTGGAATGGCTACCCAGCACACCACAACGTGTGGTAACTCAGTCCCGTGCATTGTGGCGTGCGGCTGAAAATGATGCATGCATGTTTTTTGGTCCGGTGGTGGGTTAGGTAGTCCATTCAAATAAATACTCTGCCTTAATGCAATGTATGTTAACACAACACAATGAATGTGCGGTTAACGCACTACAGCAGAGTGGGCTGGTGTGTGCAGACCCATTCACAGGGGTGTGATTCATCCTGAATGACACCCCAATGCGCCTTCCTGGCACACCTGCATAGTTGTAATGATCCATGAGTGATTTTTGGTATGTTGTGGTGCGTTGCGCAGCCCATTTAAATGAAAAAGGAACATATCTATCCGGGAGAGAGATCTATCTGTGAAGAATGGGAAGAATAAAGTCTGTTTATGCTTCTTTTTAATAAAACAAACGCAGGAGTCCTTTGTGAATAAAGACTAAAGTAGCCCCAACGTGAGTAGAAAAGCCTATGTCATGCCAGCAGCTGCAAATCAGGAGCCTTGTTCTATGTGGTTAAGCAGCGGTCTGTTTGCACAGGTCCAAAAGGCTCCCTGATGAGTCCGACCTATAGCTGTGCAATCAACAAAGCTCCAGCTCCGCACTGATTGAAAAGAAGGTCAGAGCTCTCCAATCAGAGGGGAGCATGAGCTTTTCTGAATGCACAGCTATAGGTCTAACCCAGGAGTAGGCAACCTTGGCATTCCAGCTGTGGTGAAACTACAAATCCCATCATGCCTCTGTGAGTCATACTGTGGCTATCAGATTCTTGCAATGCCTCATGCGACTTCTCGTTCCACAACAGCTGTAGTGCCGAGGTTGCCCACCCCTGGTCTAACCCATCAGGAGGCATGTTATACCTGTGCAATTAGAACACTGCTTCCCCACGGAGTCAAGCGTCCTTCTCTGCAGCTGCTGTCAGGGGATAGGCTTCTTTACTCAGGCTGTGGCTGCTTTAGAAACAAAACAAACTGTAAGACATTGAACACCTTTTTGTTTTGATGGCACCTGGAATGTTTTAGCTGATTTAAACTAAAGGTTCGAGGGGGTCCTAAATGGCAATGACAGTGGACCTTACCTGTGTATTGTGTGTTGAATTAGCCATTTGTAGTCTTTTCAGAAGTCTGACAGTGACAACGCAGGAGAGCAATTGTAGGTGTAGTCACCCTATAACATGGGTGAGCAAACTCAGGCCCTTGAGCTGTTGTGGAACTACATATCCCACAAGGCATTGCAAGACTCTCACAGCCACATAAATGACTTCAAGAGACAGATGCATAATGGGATTTGTAGTTTCACCACAGCTGGAGGTTTGTCTACCCCTGCCCTATAACAAGAACTGCCTGAACCTTCCTGGCAGGATCACCAGACATTATTTTAATGAAAGCTGCAGATGTTAAACACCTCATACACATGGCCTTCTGACCTGTATATTATATATACACAGGCATAGTTCCCCCCTGACAGGGGGAAATAACCTCCTATAAAAGTCAATGGCTGTACGCTGGTATATGTCGGTATTTGCGTAGGCCCTGCATTCATAGGGACATAAATCTGTGGATGCAGGTTTTCTGTGTCCAAGGATTTATGTTCGTATGCATACTGTAAGCAAGTACTGGCGTATGCACGCGTACAGCCATTGGCCCTTGCGGCAGGTTGTACCCAGCACATGTGGCTACCAGGCAGAGGGGAAATAAGCTGGTATGTACATTCTAAAGGCTTGTCACCCATCTGCATGAGCTCAAAATATTAAAAATGACTTTAATAGGTTAGAATTTATATGAGATTTTAGTGCAGGTGTTTAGATATACTTCAATGTTGCAAGGCGCCCCTTTGGTCACTGTAGCCGCCTCTGCCCATTTTATTATGATAACCAAACACATGGCAGCAAGTCTCCTCCCAAGCGACACAATGTGAAAGGAAGTGGCTGTAGACTGGTGAACGCTGGATCGGAAGTAGGGGGCGGAACGCCGGAAGTACCTTTGTCGCCATTTTGGCAGTGAGACAGCAGAGCTGATTGCCGGTTGTGTGATCGGTGGTGGATTTTGTGTCTCAGGATGTATATGTCTGCGGAGTCCAGGACTGGGGAGCAAATGTACAGGGGGATGGATTACCATTACGCCGGGCCGGTGCAGCAGAGGTTCAGCCCCTACACCTTCAACGGAGGGTAAGAGTGGGAGCAGCGCCAGAAGGGAGGTGGAGGTAAACTGTACCCGGGAAAGTAGGGGGGTGGAGGGGAATGCTGTACCCGGAGCTGTACGGGAGAGTGGGGTTCATCTTCTGATCCTCATTGTATTCAGGGATCGGATCCGGGTTAGGACAGCTCGGGTAGGCTGACCTTAGGGCCCCTGATGGCTCTTTATACCGACACGCAGTGTGATGACAAGGCTGATAAACACAGAAATGACCATTGGCAATGGTGGGGGTGCTAAATCCAAAAGATAGACGGTTTTCGATGAGTCTAATATTCTTATTGTTGTGTTCGGATTTCACTTTCGATTCGCAGTGCAGGCAGCAGATAGGCGGCAGTACACTGTATCACTGGGATCCTGCACTGTCACCACATCCGACCCTATGAACTCCATACATGTCAGCGATCTGTAGTAGATGTGTATACACTCGATCTGTCTGCTGTATCGACCTCACCTTGGCGAGCAGAGATCTCACCGCAGCAATTCTGACAGCAAATTCACACTGGCTGGGCTGCCACGGCGCCCCTGGCTGGGCTGCCACGGCGCCCCTGGCTGGGCTGCCACGGCGCCCCTGGCTGGGCTGCCTTCCCTCGGAACTTTAACATTTCCAGAGGCATTGATTTTGAGCTCAGATTACTGCAGAAGAGAGAGAGGACTTACTACCACTACACTTTGTATATATGTATACAAATCCTAGTTCAAAGGGTTGGATGTGGTGGTTTAGGTCTCTTTTAAAAAGTCCAACATCCCCGCAGAAGTCACAGTGAGTTCTGCTTTACTCTCATACTATTAAGCATTTAAGGGAGAACTCCATGGAAAATTATTTTGGCAAGAGACTTTAAAAGTCTGCCAAAGAAAAACTACCCCTGCACTGCAAGGGCTAACTGCTCATTTGTGTCCAGAGTGGAGAGTAAATAAAAATTATACTCACCTGATCTTCAGTGCCGGCTAGTTCTTAGACCAGTCCATCCAGTGTCCCTCCCCTTCCTCTGCAAGGTCCTGTAAATCATCACATCCTATACACTGTGTATAGTATATGAGGACACTGAGGGACATACAGTTGTTGCAGCATAGGAAGAGAGAGGCTAGGGGGACTGCTGTCACAGCTGGCTGGGTCCGAGGATCGGGTGAGTATATCTTTATTTTTCTCCCTAGACCAAAACAAGCAGTTAACCCTTGCAGTGCACGGGTAGCCCCGCTGCAATGCTTAATAGAACTTTTCCCTGGAGTTCTGCTTTAAAAAAACCCCAGCATTGCCAAACTCTTACCACTGAGATGGTACTAACAGGCAGATGATGAGGGTACCAGGAGCTCAGCTTTCACTGATATCAAGTTTTAAAGTAACAACCATGTTTGCTTTTCTTATGAGAGTAGGAACAAATAAGATACATTTGTGTTGCCTCAAGTATTCAATCATATACAGCTTTCATTTTCAAGGGAAGCCTTTGGGGGTCTATTTATTAACAATATGTAGTGCTGTTCGCTTTGCAGACCTCTATAAACATTCATTCTCTGTGAATAGAGGCAAATACGAACGTTCTTTACACTTCTTTTCAGATCAAAATGAATACTTTGTTATGGCCACTAGATGGAGCCAATGAGCATAGGAAACAATCAGCTCCATCTAGTGGGCATATTGTGGTATTACATTGCATTTGACCTGAAAAGAACATGCACTAAGAAAGTTTAATTTTGCCTCTGTTAGTGCGGAATAAATGTTTATAGAGATTCCCAGGAAAAGGGCTCCGTGAATTGTTTATAAATAGACCCCTCTGATTCTAACTGGACTACACATGCATGTCTGCAGTCATACACTGATCATTGAGGACAGTTTTCCACATTATAATAGGACTATGCCTTGACGTATTCTAACTATTGTATGCTCTTTTCTGCTTTCTTATGCTCCACCCAATCTGACTTATAAAACCAATTTTTCTTTTCTAGTACTGTATTGGCTCTTGCAGGGGAAGATTTTGCACTTGTTGCTTCAGATACACGACTAAGTGAGGATTATTCAATCCACAGCCGGGACACACCAAAATGCTACAAACTGTAAGTGGATTTTAACACGTATGTCTCAAATGCACCTTTTTAGTTAAAATAGCTGAAAAAGCCAAATGTCATTATTTAAAAGAGAACTAAAGCCAAACCTTCTTTTTTATGGTTTTAGTTCTCTTTTGGGTCACAGGAGTATATTTACTAATGTACTCCTGTGACCCAAACTCAGCATATATAGCAGTTGGTAGCCCATTATGCTGACAGTTCAGAGTTATGCTGCGGACAGGAAAGACCCTGACAATATTGTCAGGATCCACCCAATTGCCTGATTGACAGCTGGCTCTTTCTCTCTAGAGCCATAGCTGGCTGTGCCCTCCCCTCCATGTGCCTCCAATGAGTGCTGGAGGAACAGAGAGGGGAGGGGGAATCCCTGTGGGGAGTGGTCAGTGACGGTCACCTCTCTCTGCAGGGAGAAGCCGTGAGCTGATCAGTGGTTTGTGATCACTCAGTTCTCAATCTATAGAGCTGGAGTATGACATCTGCAGTTTCACATGCCGGCTCAAGCTGTAGGGAAGGGTATATTTTACTCTCCCAATAGTTCCTTAAAGTGCAGTTCCAAATTTCTTCCCCTTTGGACTTAATTGCGAGACAGTTTAGTATTCCTTTTTTGGGCAACTGAGCTCTGTTTGAAATTCCCCTCACACCGCCAGCTTTGCCAGACAGGAAGTAAGAGAACATCTTCAACAGCAACACAGACAGAATTCTAACATATTTTGTGCAGTAGAGTAGTATTTGTATTTCTGTCTGTGTACATGTTTGGTGAGACTGTTGTCGCATGACTGCAAAAACAGTATTGGTTTTTTTTTTACAGATCTAAATGCAAGGTTTGCTATGGTCCCATGCACACAGCTGCGTAAAGAACAGTAAACGTGCTCTGCGTTCAGATGCGTAAAATAGAAGTCTGCGTCCACAGTCTTGCATTTGGAGCATATTTTATGCTGCAAGCATGTTACAGTTTGTGCTAATAGCTACATGTGTTCAGCGCAAATGTACTCTGCTGGAGTGCAAGAGCCACATGCGTCCTATCAAGTGCAGTAAAACTGTACACTGGATACTTAAAACGCACCGTACCCCCATGTGCAGAGCCCTAAAGATAGAGGGTTCAGTGCTTCCCACACCCTAACCAAAAATGAAACATACAAAATATGCTCAGTGATGGGTGTGTGTCTAAACTAAAAATTATAATTTAAAGGAGAACTATGGGGTTAAGTCTTTTCCTCATAGTTCTCCTTAGGGTAACGGGAGGACACAAGCTAGCGTCCTCCCGTCACCCTAGGCTCAGTATACCGCGAGCTGCTGCTCGCGGTATACTGAGCCTAGGGTGACGGGAGGACGCTAGTTTGTGTCCTCCCGTTACCCTAAGGAGAACTATGAGGTGAGCGCTTTTCCCTCACCTCATAGTTCTCCTTAGGGTAACGGGAGGACACAAGCTAGCGTCCTCCCGTCACCCTAGGCTCAGTATACCGCGAGCTGCTGCTCGCGGTATACTGAGCCTAGGGTGACGGGAGGACGCTAGTTTGTGTCCTCCCGTTACCCTAAGGAGAACTATGAGGTGAGCGCTTTTCCCTCACCTCATAGTTCTCCTTAGGGTAACGGGAGGACACAAGCTAGCGTCCTCCCGTCACCCTAGGCTCAGTATACCGCGAGCTGCTGCTCGCGGTATACTGAGCCTAGGGTGACGGGAGGACGCTAGTTTGTGTCCTCCCGTTACCCTAAGGAGAACTATGAGGTGAGCGCTTTTCCCTCACCTCATAGTTCTAGCCGACCTGTGACAGTCTCATTGTCACAGGTCGGGTAGAACTATGAGGTGAGTGAAAAGCGCTCACCTCATAGTTCTCCTTTAAAGAAACCAAGAAAAGGACATGCTGCCCGTTATTTCAAAAAGTGATGTATTGCTACAATGCCCTTGTTTATGTATTGTGGCCTTTATATTAAAAATTATTCTCCTTTTTTTTTTATTTTTATTTTTTTTATAGGACAGAGAAAACAGTTATTGGATGCACTGGATTCCATGGGGACTGCCTTACCCTCACCAAAATAATTGAGGCCAGATTAAAGGTATTTTATAGCCTTTTAATGTTCGTTCTAAACTTGTTTTATAGCCCTAAATATAATGAGCTGTTCATCTCGGTCTACTTGATGCTCTGTGTGTATGTCTGTGAAGGTTCTCATTCATTCAGGTCATGGTATATCTGTAAACAATAAATCAAGGTAACGGGACTTGCTGTATTTCGTTGATGTTTCGTTGGTCATCCGACTAGCTTTCTCCATAAATAATTAATTCTGAATTGAGAAAGCTAGTCAGTTGACCAGCAAAACTTCTTCCAGAAAAAGGTACAGCAAGTCCAGTTGCCTTGATTTATTGTTTACAGGTATACTTGATGCTTTGTTTGACAGACACATATTGCAGTAGAAGGTTTTGTCAGATTTATTAACAGGGAATACACCTCTTCTCAGATAATGCTTTGCTTCTGTATGTTGTGGAGAATATGGTAAACGTTATTTCTAATGGCTTATGCGAGGGCCCGCTCTCTAAAATTTGACAGCTTGTGTTTCCTGTGGATTATGTGTTGTCCTGGAAGAAACTGGTTGGGAAAACATTTCTGGCTGTCATTGCTCTGTTTACACTGCCTGTGCCTGTCAAAGCCTATTTCAACAAGCTTCAAAGAGGGAATTCCAGCAGGTGCATACTGATAGGAGGTGACAACAGAGTGAGAAAGATGTGCTTACCTGACTGCTTCTCCTTTCACTGTCCAGTCACAGACTAGGGTGGGGCCGGCAAGGCTAGTTCACACCTAACGACATACTACATTAACGGTCACTTCTTTAAAGCTGGGTTCACATCCTTTTCAGGACCAGATCTGGATCATAGTGCATTGCGTTTTTGCTGCGATTGGAATTTTTTTTTATTTTTTATAAGCTTTAAAATGGTCTTACAGGTGCGTTCCAGGCGTTTTTGATGCATTCCAGTGCATACGAGACCAGACAAAATAGGACAAGCAGTATTTTTCTGGAATGGACTGCGCTGGTGGGAACAGAGGCCAGAAATAGCATAGAGATACATTGGGATGCATTTTGGGTTCGGAAACAGTCTGGTCGGGTCTCGAGGTAATCTGGATGTGGTGTGAATGGGCCCTCAAGTGACACACTCAGAAGTTAAATTTTAAAAATGCATTCAAGTACCTAACGAAAATGTAGGAGATTGTAGTCTATTACGGGAGTGAGCTTGGTGTGGTGGCTACTTTACACACACGGGCCCACACACACACACGGATTACGGAGAACAAAGGTAGCCACCCTCCAGAAGGAAGGACAGTGTCGGCATGAATTCAGAGATGATTTCAGGATCTACAGCCGAGTGATAGGCAAATAAGATTTAAAGAAAACCTTTTACTAAGGAAAATATGGGTGCTGCCACTTCCTGACTCCACTGAGTCACTGACCTAGAACAAGTATACAGGTCCGGAAGGTCCTAGTAAAAAGAACTGCTGGAAAACTTTTTAACCCTTGCAGTGGTGCTACCCACGCGCTGCAGCGGTTAAGGGCTCGTTTGTGCCTAGGGACAAAATAACAAAAATTGTACTCGCCAAAAGCTTCATGCTGGCTAGCTGTCGCAGCTCTCCATCCAGCCGGTCTTCCCCCTCCTCTGCAGCATTGGAATCTTCTTCAGCTTTCACACAGCTATACAAAGTGTAAAGACGTGATGATTCCGGAAACCGTCGACCACTACAGAGGAGGGGGAGAGGCACTGGAAGGACCGGTCTAAGCAGAAGCCGGCTCCAAGCTTTGGGTGAGTGTAACTTTTTTTTTTAATTTTTAATTTGAACCTAGACACAAATGAGCAGTTAACCCTTGCAGTGGAGGGGGGGGGGGAGGTAGCCCCACTGCAAGGGTTAATCATAAAAATTCCCAGAGTTCTTCTTTTAGGTTTTAATTTTGAGAAGAACCCAGTCTTTCTTTCCATTTGAAACAATAAGCTGGCACTTATGTTCTACAACCTTATTGGAGATGCTCTCATAGTAATGTGAACTCTTTCTCCTTTTTCTAGATGTATAAGCACTCAAACAACAAGACCATGACCAGTAATGCAATTGCAGCAATGCTCTCCACCATTCTCTACTCAAAGCGCTTCTTTCCCTATTATGTGTACAATATCATCGGAGGCCTCGATGAAGAAGGTGAACTTCAAAGACAAGCCTGCATTGAATGATATGCCTGTTCCCTCTTGTGTAATGCTGGCTATACATAAAGGTTGCATGCTATGAGCGGTAGTTAGGTAGTGAACAGGTTAACTAACAAGAGCAGTTATTTGAATCTGACATACATTTGGAGAACCAGATGTTGAAATCTACCAGCGAGCTGGAGAATCGAGAATGCAAGTTCAGTGTTTAGTGTCCCGAGCTGGAAGATCTACGCTTTGACAAGGATATCATGGCAGGAGAGCTTTCTGCATCTGCCATAAGTCAGTCAAGTAGAAGAAGCTTGGCAAAGAGCAGCAGAGGTCACATATGAATGCCATGCCTGATTTCACTGACATTTCATTTAATATTAGTGGTTTCATTCCACTCCATTTGAATGACATCATGTTATGTCATTTTTTTGGACACGGCAGTCCTGCACAGTGTTAATGTGGTCTTACATGACCATTAAAGGTGGTACCTCCGTGCAGGATGTGATTATTAAAGGACAACTGTACCTTTTAGTTCTGGTGATCTTTACTTTGTGGCCCTATCTGGTGCCACACAGCCTTTCCTCTGAATATGTTGCCACATACAGATGCAGGGAAATTGGAGGAACTTGGACTAGTGGACCTATTATGTGTAGAACAGGCATGTGGGCACATTAGTAACCAGGTAGATAATGCACATATATCTATATAAGGCAGAGTTTGGTATAGTGCACTGGTTCTCAGCCCCGGTAAGACCAGGTAAAAAAGCAAAGTTTACACTCATTAAATAGGGGAATGCAAAATATGTATTTAAAAGTAAAAATGAGTTACTGTAATTTAAATAGACACAATGACAAAGTGGGATAGAGTGCCCCCAGAGAAAGAATAGTCCCCAAAGTTTTGACGTTTATGGGATAGTATCCCCCCAATTCATTGCCGTGGGTGGGATAATAGCACCCTGTGGAAGACTCAGCCCCCACATATTTGGTGTCAGTGGGATATTATGTAGCCCTTAGTGGAAGATTAGCACCCACAAAATTGCTATTGGTGGGATAGTATCCCCCAGTCGGAGACTTGCTCTCACATCATTGGTAACAGTGTGATAGTGGCCCTCAGTGGGAGACTCGTCATCAAAGCATTGTTGTCAGTGGAATAGTAGCCCGAAGTGGAAGACTTGCCCCCACATCATTGGTGTCAGTGGGATAGTAGACCCCAGTGGGAGACTCGCCCCCACATCATTGGTTTCACTGGGATAGTAGCCCCAAGTGGAAGAGTTGCCCCCACATCATTGGTGTCAGTGGGATAGTAGCCCCCAGTGAGAGACTCGCCCACCCACATCATTGGTGTCAGTGGGATAGTTGCCCCCAGTGAGAGACTCGCCCCCACATGATTGGTGTCAGTGGGATAGTGGCCCCCATTGTGAGACTGGTCCCCAAAGCATTGTTGTCAATGGGATAGTAGCCTCAAGTGGGAGGACTCGGCCCGGCATCATTGGTGTCAGTGGGAGACTAGCCCCAACATCACTGGTGTCAGTGGGAGATTAGCTCTCAGGTGAGGGGAAGGCAGGAGAGGGAGAGAGAGAGGGGTTTATCAGGTAAAAATAAAGGAAGGAACACCTAAAATAAAAAAACGAATGCAGCCACCACATTTAAGGATTCGTAAGCTGCAATATATTAAATGTCTGGTTTTGGGTTACATAGTTACATAGTATTTGAGGTTGAATAAAGACATTAGTCCATCAAGTCCAACCTATTAGGATCTCATTCTAGGAGTACCTGTACCCCTGTATATTACGGTCCCTTAAGAAATCGTCCAAAAGTTTCTTGAACAATTCCACATTATTTGCTGAAATCACCGCCTGCGGCAGTGAGTTCCAGACCCTAACTGATCTTACTGTGAAGAACCCCCTTCGCCCCTTGTGCTGGAATTTTTTTCCCACCAATTTTAGGTGGTGGCCTCTAGTTTTTGTAACGGAGTTAATTTTAAACAGTTTATCGCTAATGTTGCTACCACCATTAAACATTTTGTACATGGAAATCATATCCCCCCTTAATCTCCTCACCTCTAATGTGAACATGTTTAAATTTAGTAGCCTCGTCTCGTAGCTCTGGTCCTCCATACCCCTAATTAGTTTGGTTGCCCTTTGCTGGACTTTTTCCAACTCAAGGACATCTTTTCTTAGTACTGGTGACCAGGGTTGAGATGTGCTTTAATTGTAAAACATTTAGAAAAGTATTGTCAACAATATCACATCTTTTGATAAAAAATATGTACTTTTTAGACCACTCCTGCAAGGTTTGCATGCCCCCGCAAAGGCCCATAGAAGTCACATCAGTGGTTGTGGAGATCGGCTGCTTAGAACAAACATTTGACAAATGACATTTTACCTCCGCTTAGCTGACATCTTTTATATATTTTAGTGCAGATCGACATAATGCTGGTCGAAACAGAAGTAGTCCCTGGAGGATTCTATGTACACAGTTCTTGCTTGGATTCGTGTGATATTCGTGGGGTTAATATGACTAAAACCATTTTTACTTTATAGGTAAAGGAGCCGTGTACAGCTTTGATCCAGTAGGATCCTATCAGAGAGATGCCTACAAAGCCGGTGGCTCTGCAAGTGCCATGCTACAGCCCCTTCTGGACAATCAGGTAAGATGTCTGGTATCATGTTTTGTCTTTCACTTTTTGTTAAAAGTTTCAATGTTTTTTTTTTTAATTGATGTTCTATATTTTAAAATTTTGTACAGAATCTTTATTGTAGAAATGTTTATTACATGCTGCATCCATGCAAGGCATTGTCCAATGAGAATCCTCAATGCTGCCTGCATGCTTTTAACTAATTAAGATGCTCCCATATGTGCTGGAAGAAAAGGAGGGGCTGCCACTCATTCAGATCTGTTTGTAGCACAATAGATGCAAGATTGCATAGCACTGCACATCTTTGCACATACTTTTATGAAACGACTATAGATTTCCTTTATGAAATAGTTTTTGTTGATCCAGTACTCATGCAGTAACATGTAGTGGCTTGGGCACATTCAGGCCCTTCTATCTAAAGTCTATTTGATTGTAAGATGCAGCATCTGTATCCGCCACAATGTGAAGTTATCAATACATAAAAGAGTAAAGCTGCCATTCGTGGATTCCTTTAGTTTTTAAATATATTACTGCTATTTGTGGTAATCAGGTCTTGTTTTCTTATATGGTTGCCAACTTCAGCTTAGCAGTCTATTGCCGTGCACTCAGTGGTGGATTTCGCCCCCTCTACCTTGCTGTTAAATCAGTGATGTGTTCACAACTTTCTCCCCATACCTGGCAGTGCTCACTCCCTATAATCAGGCTTCCAAGCTCCGGTCCTTTACTGGTGATCTCACAGAGGAGGGCTTCCAGGCGCTGCTCTTTAGATCTGCTGTTCCTGTGCCTATTGTATTCTATGCTTAGCTTTTCCATATGGCTTCTACTATAAGAATACATCTGACCTGTTTTGTACTTTTGGCATTCATTGCATTTCATTATAATCTATGCTTTGATTTTAGATTGGCTACAAGAACATGCAGAATGTGGAGCACCTTCCTTTGACACTGGAGAAGGCTCTGCAGCTTGTTAAAGATGTATTTATTTCTGCAGCCGAGAGAGATGTGTACACAGGAGATGCGTTGAAAATTTCCATCATCACCAAGGATGGCATAAGAGAGGAGTCGATTACTTTGAGAAAAGATTAGATTGCGGCTTTTTAATGATTCAAACTTGTACCCTGTCCTTTTGTTTTGGTTTATTAAAAAAAAAATGTGAAAACTTGCACTTTGACTACGTTTACTTAACCTCTTGCCGTCCGCCCGTAGTAAAAAAACGGACGGTTGGCACTGCTTCATTTGCGGGTTCTGCTCGCGCGCGCCCCCTAGCGGGCACGCACGGGCAGAAAAGACCCGACCGTTGCACACACCCGTTACCGGGTGTTTCACAAATAGGCGATCAGCGGGTCCATAGCCCAACCATGATGAAAGGTCAGTTTCTGTAGGGCAAGTGTTATGTGAAAAACGATCTGATGATTAATAAGGTGCCTATATTGTGAGACCTAGTTGTGGGGAAAATAAATTGTGAACTTGGTTTGTGAATGAAATGTTCCTTTCGGTGTGCCTCTTCCACTTTAAAGTAATTAGAAAGTAGTGTATTAAAAGCACTGGACCTGCAACATTTATCCTGTTGGTGGGCTTGGCCAATTATGATAGAAAAGATTTAGTATAGGTGATCTGACTCCCAGAGAAGCAGCTTCTTAGAGGATCTCCACTGCCTTTGTTTTTGTTGTCAAATTGCAGGACTGTGAAATAAAGTGCCACACTCCGTTTAAAGTGGAACTCAAGGGGAAAAATATTCTTAACCCTTGCAGTGCGGCTATCTCCACACTGCAAGGGTTAAGTGCGCTTTCTCTTATACCGGTACCTTCCACCTGTCTCCCCCTTCGCTGCAGAGGTCTAAGGTCCCATGAGTCATCACATACTATACACTGTGTATTAGGGGTGTCCCGATACCGATGCTATTATTGTTATCGGGGCCGATACAGGGCATTATCACAAGTACTTGTGAAAAAGCTCCAATACGTAGCGCCGATAACAGCACTTAAAATTTTTAAATAGCTTCAGGACCTCAGGGCAGCCTGCCTGCAGACAGACCGAGCAGCGCTTGTTTGTAGACACAGTGGTGTTGATTTGCTCCCACAGAGACAGTGCCACTCCATATGTGTCCCCATAGCCCCACATATGACCCCGCAGATGCAGCGCCCCATTGGTGACAGCGGTCCTTCTGGAGCCTGCACGCAGCACTTCTGTGTGACCCTGGCAAGAGTCGCAGTACTTCTGCAGCCTGAACCCACCACCCTCATGAGAGCCGGTAAACGTTTCTTATGTATTGTGGCTGCTTATTCTATTGGTGTATAGCACAGTCGCAGTTTATATAAATTATACATACAGCAATGGAAAATGGCAACTAGCTATGGAGGACCACAAATCTCAGCAATCCATAATTATTTCATGAAATTCCACTACAGACATTTCTCATTTACCGACTTACCTGTTTTGCGACCACTCGCACTTACGACCGACCTCTGACCTTACGTGCGGGAACGTGGCAGTGTGACGTCTCGCCCGCGGAAGTGATGTACTCCGTTCTTCACTGCGGGTCTTGGTAAGTATTTTATTGCCCGATGTACTGTTCATTACGGTACTAATGCAGTACAGTACTGTATAGAGTTCCTCACTTAACAACCAATTCGTTTAACGACCTGGTCGTAGGAACGGAACTCGGTCGTTAAGTGAGGAATACCTGTATAGTGTCCCCATAAACATTCTTTAGCCAATTATTGATTTCCTTAGATGCACAATCCTCTTATCGCCAGAAATTCGATTACAGCTTGTTGTTTTAGCTGCAGATCCATGGTTCTAATCTCAATCTGAAAAAAAAAAAGCATACGTTAGTGGGGTGAGGACACCTCTATAACATGGTACATGAACATAACAATCACTCTAATCCAGGGGTCTCAAACCTCCGGCCCTCCAACTGTGGTGGAACTACAAATCCCATGAGGCATTGCAAGATTCTCACGGCTACAGACATGACTCCCAAAGAGAGATGCATCATGGGATTTGTAGTTTCACCACAGCAGGAGGGCCGGAGGTTTGAGAACCCTGCTCTAATAGATCTCTAATTACAGACATAGAGGCATTACTTTTTGATTGACCCTCATATTTTCAAAAAGTTAGTTATTTTCTCCTGAGCCCAATAAAATTTGAAAGTTATAGTCACATGGCTAAAATAAAGATGCGTACCCTTATGTTAAAGCTTTGTGAATTGAGCCTAGTGACTGACAACACATTATCATTGAAAGATAAGACCATCCTGTTACAAAGTGATACTGAAAACTACACATACTGATTCAGTGTATGCAACACTGGTCTATGATTAATAGGAGTGGGAAGAGAGCAATGTTATCTGTGGCGGACAATTAGAGGGAGGGAATGGGGGAAAAAAAGTGTCCAAGACTTCAACAGAAAGAAACATGACCAGTACTAATATAAATGCCATTGATTACCAGTTCTTTCCCATAACGTCTTCCAGGACAGCATCACGAGATGGAATCTCCTCCCCCACACACAGGAAACACGTCACTTAATTTGCTTAAAAGACCCTCCTCTCCTCCACTCCCTCAGTCTTTTGTGTTTCCTCAGTCAAGCTGGGGAGCACGTCACAGAACGCTGAGAGGGGCTTCCATGTGGTGATGCTGCCCGGGAAGTCTTCTTTTGTTTATGGCTGCCTGTGTAAGGCAGAGGGTGTAGGTTTGCCTACCTTGTGTGAGCCCCAGGGATTCTCCTAGCGCTGCAGGAGATGAGGCTGGCTTCCTTTCCCCCTTCAGTGCGGGCCGGGACCGGGAGGACGAAACCCCCTTGGCTGGTCAGGGGAATCAGTGGACCGCCGTTCAGAGGGGTCTGTCCGGTTCTCAGGGCCTCGAGAGCGTGTTCCACGGCCAGACCGGGTGGCCGCGCACGTCACTTCCGGCGCGGGTGACGTCATTTCCGTGCGCCGGGCTTGTGCGTTCCAAGCCTCGTTTTCGGCGCAGGAGGAAGGGGAGGGCTCGGCTGGTGCTTAATACAGCGTGGATCTCAGTAGTGACTGAGAAAAAACGCTGGCAGGCTTCTTTTCAACAGGCTCTGCGGACATGGATCCTGGGTTAC
Source organism: Nanorana parkeri (assembly GCF_000935625.1). Classification (NCBI taxonomy): domain Eukaryota; kingdom Metazoa; phylum Chordata; class Amphibia; order Anura; family Dicroglossidae; genus Nanorana; species Nanorana parkeri. The sequence goes on from NW_017306532.1 coordinate 1,368,491, forward strand.
ACCTGCAGCTTGCAGTGACTGCGGATACCGGTCTTCCAAGCACCAGCACGGCTCAGGTATGGAAGATGTGTACTATCTTACCTCCCTGTTACCTCTGATGTTTCTTTTCCTCCACCTGGGGTCCCTTGGTGTTGGATGCTTTGGTGTTGAGGGACACTCTAACCCCGTTTTTGAGTGAAGGACAGTGGGTAACAGGGCTCCTTGGTGTCTTTCAGGTTAAAGAAAAAACGAAGGTGGCCCCAAAGAAAAAATGTGCAATTTGTGCGGTGAAGTTGAGCTCCGGTTATGTTAAAACCCTATGTCAGAAATGCATTGAGGATCTTCTTAGGGAAGAGTCTGCTGCAGCCAGTAGCAACCTGTTGGTTTCTGTTAGGGAGGAGTTATCTGCTACGTTTAATTCCTTCAGGTCTGTTTTAGAGGGGTTCCGGGCTCCAATTCCCACAGTTGCTTCTACCCCTGTGCCTTTTTCTGCCTCTGTCCTTTCTACTCAGGGGGGGCCGACGGGATCCTTACGGCTATCTGAGCAGGAGGATCTTAGCGAGCCCGGTCCTTCTCAGGGTGGTTCATCATCCGAGGAAGGGAGTGTCAAAGACGATGTACCTAGCTCTTCCAGGTATAAGTTGTCCTTGGAGGATGTGGATGAATTACTGACTGCAATTTATAGCACGTTAGAGATCCGGGAAGAGCAGGTGCAGTTATCCAGACAGGACCTTATGTATCAGGGTTTGCAGCTTAAAAAGTCTAAATGTTTCACGGTACATAAGGTCTTGTCAGAGACTATTCTCAAAGGGGGCTGAGCCTGAGAGAAAGCCTCTGAAGTCAGGGAACCTCAAGAGGAGGTTTCCTTTTGATGAGGATCCAGCCTTGGTGTGGAATAAATCTCCTAAGCTGGATGCTCCGTTAGCTAAGGTATCCAAGAAATCTGACTTAGCCTTCGAGGACATGGGGGTTTTGAGGGACACCATGGATAAGAAGATTGAGGTTCTTTTGAAAAGGGCATGGGACTCTTCTTC
>NW_017306532.1:1369541-1369786 GCF_000935625.1 Nanorana parkeri
ACAGTCCCAAGCGTTTTGGATTTTCTGCAACAGGGGGCTGATATGGGGCTGGCAGTTAGTACCCTGAGGGTTCAGATATCGGCACTCAGCGTTTTCCTTCAGGTGTCACTAGCTAGGGATCAGCTTGTGGCTAGGTTCTTCAAGGCCCTTGAAAGGCTTAGACCAGTGGTGGTCCGTTCGGTTCCCCAATGGAATTTGTCTACGGTGTTGCAGGTTCTCACAGCCGCTCCCTTTGAGCCCTTGGA
>NW_017306532.1:1371021-1373078 GCF_000935625.1 Nanorana parkeri
ACAGACCCGGCTTTTCTGCCAAAGGTCGCTTCAAGGTGCAACAGGGTGCAGGAGATCATTCTACCTACATTCTGTCCCAAACCAGTAGGTAGCAGGGAATCAGGTTTTCACTGTTTGGATGTGAGACGTTGTTTGCTCCAGTACTTGAAGATTTCCACCGAATTTCGGAGATCTGAATCACTGTTTGTGCTGTTCCCTGGTAGGTCCAAGGGGAAGCAAGCTTCTAGATCCTTCTTAGCTAGGTGGTTGAGGCGGGCCATTGTGGAAGCTTATGGAGTGTTAGATGTTCCTCCCCCGTCTTTGGTGACGGCACATTCAACTAGAGCTTTAGCAACGTCCTGGGCCGAACGAGCTGGTGCTACACCGGAACAGATTTGTAAGGCGGCAACATGGTCAGGTTTCTCCACCTTCGTAAAGCATTATCGCCTAGATCTCAATACCGCAGGAGATCAGGCATTCGGCAGGAAGGTACTACAAGCGGTGGTCCCGCCCTAATTGGTAAGTTCTTGGTTATCCTCTCGTGATGCTGTCCTGGAAGACGTTATGGGAAATTCAGAGTTAGGACTTACCGGTAACTCTATTTCCATTAGTCTTCCAGGACAGCAACTGCCCGCCCATTGATGCTTGTAGTATTAATGTGATGTGGTGGTATTGCCTGTATGTGCCTTGTCTTTTTCCAGCTTGCCTTCGGTTCTCGTGATGACTGAGGGAGTGGAGGAGAGGAGGGTCTTTTAAGCAAATTAAGTGACGTGTTTCCTGTGTGTGGGGGAGGAGATTCCATCTCGTGATGCTGTCCTGGAAGACTAATGGAAATAGAGTTACCGGTAAGTCCTAACTCTGAATTTTTTTATGTTATGATTAATAAAGGAAAGGTCATTCAAAGTACACATTTGGGATGCACCAGCCACCCATGCTACAACCTAGCAAACCTACCAAGAGTATTTCTCTTCAGAGCCAACATCCTCTCCACTGAACAATAGGAGTTCACATCTTGTTTTACCTCTAATTGACGGAGGAGTAGATTGCCTCTACTTTCTAGTGATGTTAAGACTGGCTTCCATTAATAAATGGACCCCAAGTGTCATATGTTCACTAGGAAAACTGGTGATACATTTATATAATATAGCTGAGTCAGCATTAGGGGCATGTCAGGTCCGAGGAATGTCATACATAGGTGAGAATATGCCTTTCTTATGGGACTTGCAGAACCACAAACAATGACCATCAATTTTAAGAAGACACGAAACAACGTTCCTGCCTGTGAAGTGCTCCGGCGTCCATTATCACTGTAATATATTGACAGTAAGTACAGATTGATGTTATGGATAACAAGTCCTCAGTCTCCATGCTAGTTAACTAGTTTTCACTTTTCATTATTTTCAGGACTGTAGTTTTACTTAAACTTAAAATTTGAATTTGACATATTGATTCAAGATGGCTGCCATGGATAACCATACACCTTTCTTTTTCAGAAATGTTTTGTAGATAAGGCCCGTTGTGCCATACCATATTATAGTTTGTATTATACATTAGTGAAGGTATAGGTCTTCCAATATTTTATTGCAGCATTTTTTTTTAGTTACAGCCCCCATTAACAGTATGCAAAATCTTGAGGCACCCAAAAATCTAATGGATTCTAAAGGGAAACCCCACACAGAAAATCAAAAACAGTGAGGTTCCTTCTTTCAATTCAGGAGCCCTACTTCATATCAAAGCCCACCCTTTCACATCAGAGTCCTCTTTGACATCAGAGTCCTCTCATCACATCAGAGCCACCCTTTCACATCAGTGTCCCCAGTACACAGCAGAGCCCCCCTTTTATACCAGAGGCTCCATTTCACATCAGAGTCCTCCTTCACTTCAGAGTCCTCCCCTTACACTTCAGAGTCCTCCCCTTACACATCAGAGTCCTCCCCTTACACATCAGAGTCCTCTGTAAGGGGAGAGTCCTCCCCTTACACATCAGAGTCCTCCCCTTACACATCAGAGTCCTCCCCTTACACATCAGAGTCCTCCCCTTACACATCAGAGTCCTCCCCTTACACATCAGAGTCCCC
>NW_017306532.1:1374208-1379771 GCF_000935625.1 Nanorana parkeri
CTTCACATCAGAGTCCCCCCCCTTCACATCAGAGTCCCCCCTCTTCACATCAGAGTCCCCCCTCTTCACATCAGAGTCCACCCCTTTCTCATCAGAGTCGCCCATTTTCACAGTAGAGTCTTCCCTTTCGTACAAGAGTTTCCTATTCACATCAGAGTCCACCTTCATATCAGAGCTTGCCTTTCATATCAGAGTCCCCCCTTTCATACCAGCATTTCCCATTCACATGAGAAGCCCTCTTCACATCAGAGTTCTCAGTCCCCCCTTCACATAAGAGTCCTACCATCTCATCAGGAGCCACAGCTGTGGCAGCATCGCAGTGGACGGGAGGACAGGCCTAGATGGAGGTGTCTTTTTCTGAATGAATCCCACCCTTCCTGGATTAGCATAATTAATTTCCATGGTGCTGGCGGCTCGCTTGCACCATAGAAAGTTATGACACTGTGTGAAAATTACAAAGGACACCTGAGAAAACCAGGAGGCACCCTGGTTTAGAAAGTAGCTGTACTAGAATCATCAATACTGTGATAAATCTAGCATTGTAATTCTTAGATGTTAATGTCACTTGTGCCCACTAGAGGTCACTGTTACCCCATTTATTGCACCAACATGAACCATTTGGTTGCTAAAAGTAAATATTTTGCAGATCACCTGACTATTCTCTGACTTAAGGGATCTGCAGATTTGTTCTGAGTCAGTCATTTGTAAAGCCAGTGGACCAGCATAACAGCCAGGAAGCTAGCATTTTCAGGATAAAGTTGCAATGGAAACTCCATTATTTCTTTCAGCAAAGTTTGGCTTCAACCCCTCTCTAGTTATTACTGGAAGCTGTCTCTCTTGCACATTCTAGAATCTGGGGAGGAAATAGTGAAAGGAAATAATAAAAATGCTGGAAGGTTAATCGGCTTTTGTCTAAATTGGCCTGTGTATGTATTAATGTGCGATAGGGACCTTAGATCCAGGAAGTTGATGAAAGTGATGGGCAGACAGAAGGCAGCACCCACTATATAAAATGTACATTTTCAAGTAAGCTTTGATTGCATTATCAAAAACAACTCTAGTATGAATTCATATTACAATGATGATGTTATACCAGGATAGTATAGGCTTTGACTTTACAACTCCTTTAAAACCCTTGTTTTAGCAGACTTGTCCTATTACTGCACATGGACAGCATGTTTGCATAGTAAAGACAGTCAAAATCTGCAGGAAAAACATGCTATGCAATAATAAAATAAGCCATGGTAGTCGTACCACATTTATGTGAGCTGACCCTTTAACAATTCTTCTTTCTAGGACTCAAAGTGTCCTTAACCACTTGAAGACAGGAGTGTTAAACCCTCTTCCTGTCCAGGCCATTTTTTAGAAATCTTAAAAAAATAACTGTTTTCCCTACGTTATATTATGAAACATTTATTATAACCCAATGTTTTGGTAAAATATAAAAGACGGGGTCAAGTCGGGTAAATAGATTACCAAACATGTCAAGCCTTAAAATTGCTTGTGCCCATGAAATAGTAAAAATAAATACCATACCCAAGATTGGCCATAGGTGACGCTTAAAAGCTTTTACCGCTCATCATTTTAGTGTTATCCGTGATTAATGGCCATAGAATTATTGCTCTCACTGCGACATTCGCTGTGATATGACATGTGTGGTGTAGTCGTTTTCCCATGTAGGCGCACTTAACGCATACGTTTGTATGTGCATGTACGTAGGGGCGGGGGATTTAAAACATTTTCTTTGTATTTTGTACATTTTTTTAATTTGTAAGAAAAAAAAATTCTACTTTTTTTTTACACTTAACTTTATTGCTATCACATAGGGGGATAACAAGCCCTTTTTGTGATAGCAAATACTGTATACAATGACAGATCCTCTTTATGGAGACATCAGGGGTCTTTAAGACCCCTAACGTCACCAAGGGACCCCCAAAGAAGCTGGTGAAGCAGAGATCTGCTTCATCATCTTCTTCTCTGGCTATAACAGCCATAGAAATGATTGCTGAAGGCGGAAGTGATGTAATACATTGGAGAGGACATCAGCAAGTGGAAGAATGGTGATCTCCCTCCGATCTCAGTACAGGCAGCCGCCGGTCCCACATGGGGAATAGCAGAGCCGGGGGTAGCCATTAGCAGCGGGGAAGGGTGATCGCTTGGCACCATACAAGTGATCAGGCGGCTGTAGAGTTCCCCAAATGCTTGTATGTAACAGCCATTACAAGCTGTTCAAAACGTTTACTGTGCCCTGCTCCTCACAATGAAAGTCTCCTGACTTTCATTATGAGGATTGATAAGCCTCCCAGTACCAGAAATCGGAAGGTGTGGCCTTGATGGAAGTTGGATATGGCATGCATACCTCTCAACATTCTGGGATTTTGCTTTCAACCCCCTCCTACCTTGTCCTGTGGATTTAGTTAAAAAAACATACTCAGTTACCCAGCATATGCAGTTGTTGCCCTGCGGTAAACTTCTGATTCCACTCCACATGCCGGGTACCGTTTTGACATATTCTTTTCTGACGTCATTGGGAGCCAGCTGCCTCTTCCTATGTTAGGCACTCAGCCCCCTAATGGTGCACCACTGGGGTCCGTCCAGCGGCATGGGCCAAAGATGATAAAAAGTTCAATATAAAAAGAGTGTTGCCGTGGGGGGTTCGGGGAGGTTTAAGAGTACATTTACTACAGATTTATATATCAGGGCAAAAATTTGGTCAAGCGAACTATGGACATGGTGGAAAAAGGGATCATATGAAGAACAGCAAAAAGAGAGGAGACAAAACCCTAAAATAAAAGCAAAAACTGCAGGTAGGGTGTTAAAAAGACAAAACATTCCCCTCTGTTAGACTCAGCTATAGTATCCCTGTTTGGACACATTTTAATATTAATAAAATGTCGAGTTGGGTGACACAAAACATGTCAACAATGACAAGAGCATAAAGGTGGACTGGTTTTAAGTAGTGATGATTGATCCCCATTAACAGATGGAACACATTCAACCTGCCAACGTGACTTGCATCAAAGTAAGGCCCAAACTTCTGTTTTGTGTTGAAAGAGGAAATGAAACAGGGTAAGCTGGTCAGCTGCCTCCTTGGTGTCCAGCTGTCGCAGTGGTTTGATTTGTCTGTCACCTCCATAGCTACTCTGAAATGGAAACATAATTGAACCTGCAGTTCATTTTATTTAACTCAGTAGATCTCTACCAGTGGTCAGAAAGATTTTCTTTTAGCATTGCCAGTAATAAACTCTCTTAGAGAAAGGATTGATTGAGCTAATATTTTATTAAATTTTCTGCTTTATAAAGATCCACATGGGGCACAGTAAAAGGGTACTGGCAGACTCATTTCCTGCTACATAATACCCAAAGGTCTTAAGGGACCTAATGAAAAGTATGCTTAAAGGAGAACTATGGGGTCAGAGGTTTTCCCCATAGTTCTCCTTAGGGTAACGGGAGGACACAAACTAGCGTCCTCCCATCACCCTAAGCTCAGTATACCACGAGCTACAGCTCGCGGTATACTGAGACGCCGGAGCGTGTCCCCACATCGATGTCGAGATCCGCCCAACTGCGTGAGTGACAGCTGGCTCTGCCTATCTAGAGGCAGAGCCAGCTGTACCAGCCCCCTCCCCGTTCGTTCCGCCAGTCAGCGCTGGCGGATCGGAGCGGGGAGGGGGGAATCCATCCCCTTCCCTGTCACGGCAGAGAGCCGTGACAGGATCGAGAAGTGAGCGAACACTGGCATGTGTTCGCTCACCTCCCGATCTACTGAGCCGACCTGTGACAGTCTCATTGTCACAGGTCGGCTAGAACTATGAGGTGAGTGAAAAGCACTCACCTCATAGTTCTCCTTTAAAAAAAAACTAGTCAGGTTCTGAATTGACGTGCAGAGTTGAACATAAAACAAGGATTCTGGTTGGTTGCTTAGATAACAATGGCTTTTCTTGTCTTCTTATATAAGCCCTAGAGGCTTCAGCCACCCTCGGGGTAGGTTTATACATTTTATCAATATGGAAGCAGTTAAACAGATTATGTGATGAGATCTGGTGCTCCTGTGTTTGTTTGTATCTCATGCCAAAGTCCTCTCCCTGATGACTGTGTCTGAGCACTAAAGCCCAATTGACTTCTATGGGGCTTGTCTACCTCCACCTGATGGCTGGAAAAAATGCACCAAGACAACCCCCATAGACTTCTATTGGACTCTAGTGCACAGACATGGTCAGGGATTTGGAGTGGGAGGTAAACAAACACAGGACTTGCCAAATTAAATTGTCCAAGTTCTTTGTGCTGCAACCCTTCCCATATAATCTAGCGGCCTTTTTTCTCCACCTCTAGGGTACATTGCAGCCATGTATTTTGGGCCTGCTAATGCACCCTTTTTCTACTCAAGTATGCATAACATTTATTTTGGGCATGCTAATGTGCCCTTTTCTTTCTCCCTCTCCATAAGGGCGCATAGCAGCCTTTTATTTTGGGCCTGCTAATGCACTCTTTTCCTTCTCCTCCTCAAGGGATTAGAGCAGCCACTTGCCAAAAGGGAAGAAGTGTGCCTCTTGCTTTGCAAAAATGTCAGCTTCATGGTCCAAACCCTTGTGCAAAGTTTGTTTAGAGAAAATAGTTGCAAAAGAGTCAGGACTCCAGTTACAGAGCACAGCCTCATTCCGCTCGGTAATGAGAATGGTCGGTCTCATGACGTCTACCATCCCAGCTGTTACCTGGGCACAATTCCACTCACGGCCGTTACAAAATTAGCTGTTGAGGGAATGGGGAAGTCGGCTACAGGACTTAGACAAGGGGGTTCGCATCACAGAGGAAATCAAGCATTCACTACTGTGGTGGATGGAGTGTCGGAACCTCTCAGTCGGCAGACTTTGGTCACAGCCAACACCACTCGTGGTCACGACGGATGCCAGTGCCTGGGGTTGGGGTGCTCACTGCCAGGAGTCCATCTGGCAGGCAGCCTGGGAGCAGGGAAACCGCCTCAAGTCATCAAACTGGAGAGAGCTAAAGGCGATAGAGCTAGCCACTCATTTGCCACTATCCCAGCCTCTGCTAGAGAACGGGAATGGCAGGGTATTGATGTTCGCAGGTGTGTCTTGGAATACCTCCAAGTCACAAAACCTTGGAGGCAGTCGTCCCGCCTCTTTGTTACGTTTGGGGGCCCCACTAGGGGGAACAGGGCCACTAAAAGCACGATTGCAAGGTGGATTAAAATGGCCATAACTGACACCTACAGAGCACAGGGCTTGATGCTGCCAGGTTCGCTAACGGCACACTCGACTCGAGCATGGGCTACGTCCTGGGCAGAGCGAGCAGGGGCTACTCCAGAACAGATCTGCAGAGCAGCCACGTGGTCCAGCTTCCAGACATTCGTCAGGCACTACAGGCTGGACCTTATGACTCAACAAGACCAGGCATTTGGCAGGAAAGTCCTGCAAGCTGTGGTCCCACCCTAGGAGGTAAGATTTGTCCTCACTGATCCTCTCGATGGCTGTCCTGGAAGATGACTGGGGAAAACATGAGTTGATTACCTGATAACTCTGTTTCCAGGAATCTTCCAGGACAG
>NW_017306532.1:1380226-1415013 GCF_000935625.1 Nanorana parkeri
GGGGGGGTGTTCCATCCAGCAACTGACGTTAAAGACGGCCCTCTTGGTAGCGTTGGTTTCCGCACGGAGGGTGAGCGAGATTCAGGCATTTTCTATTACCGACCCCTACTGCACCATCCTGGTAGATCGGATTATTTTGCGACCAGACCCGGCGTTCTTGCCGAAGGTGGTCTCCACCTTCCACAGGACTCAGGAGGTGGTCATTCCATCATTTGCCACTAACCCGGCCTCTGCTAGGGAACGGGAGTGGCAGGGTATTGATGTGCGAAGGTGTGTCTTGGAGTACCTCCAAGTCACAAAACCTTGGCGGCAGTCGTCACGCCTCTTTGTTACGTTTGGGGGCCCCACTAGGGGGAACAGGGCCACTAAAAGCACGATTGCAAGGTGGCTTAAAATGGCCATAACTGACACCTACAAAGCGCAGGGCTTGGAACTACCAGGTTCGGTCACGGCACACTCGACTCGAGCATGGGCTACGTCCTGGGCAGAGCGAGCAGGGGCTACTCCAGAACAGATCTGCAGAGCAGCCACGTGGTCCAGCTTCCAGACATTCGTCAGGCACTACAGGCTGGACCTTATGACTCAACAAGACCAGGCATTTGGCAGGAAAGTCCTGCAAGCTGTGGTCCCACCCTAGGAGGTAAGATTTGTCCTCACTGATCCTCTCGATGGCTGTCCTGGAAGATGACTGGGGAAAACATGAGTTGATTACCTGATAACTCTGTTTCCAGGAATCTTCCAGGACAGCTTGTTCCCGCCCTTGGTGTGTATCCAGGTGGCATCCGATGTTGGATGAAGGAGGGGATACTTTTGTACATGGGGTAGCCTTCGGTCCTAGAGGTTACTGACTTGGGATGGAAGGAGGAGTCTATTTATTTAATGTGGATGTTCCCGCCCTTGGTGTGTATCCAGGTGGCATCCGATGTTGGATGAAGGAGGGGATACTTTTGTACATGGGGTAGCCTTCGGTCCTAGAGGTTACTGACTTGGGATGGAAGGAGGAGTCTATTTATTTAATGTGGTTGATGTGTTTCCTGTTGCAGGCAGGCGGAGCCTATATCTCTCGATGGCTGTCCTGGAAGATTCCTGGAAACAGAGTTATCAGGTAATCAACTCATGTTTTTTTCTGCTCTCACCAAAACGCATGCAAACACCTAAAAAATGCATGCAAACACCCTGAAACGCACTGAAAGCCAATTGTAGGCTAAAAAAGAAAACTTTTTTGTCTAGTTGCAAAAATAAAAAGGTTTCACTCGTCTGATCCTTGGAGCCAGCTTGCTCTTAGACTGGTCCATGCAGTCTCTCTACCCTTCACTGCAGTGGTCTAAGGTCCTGTGAGTCATCATGTCCTATACACTGTGTATAGGACATGAGTATGCTGAGGGACATAACATTGCTGCAGCGGAGCAGGAGACATGCTGGAGAGAGAGCTGTAACAGCAAGGTTCAGGTGAGTATAACTTTTTTGCATCTAGACAAAAAAAAAAGCACTTAACCCTTGCAGTGATAGCCCCTGGCTACGGGAATGGGTCCAGAGGGTATCTGTAAATGGCACCTTTTCAGACAAATAATAAATCTATAAAGGCAGGAACACACCTATGAAAAATGCAGGTATATTTTCATGTTACATTACAGTATGTGTATAAATACCATTGGGACATTCAAATTCCCAAGCATAAAGTTTAGCATGTGTGACATTTGCATCTGCTTTATTAGAGTAGAAAAGACTGTGCTGTAGAACAGATAATGAAAGCAACAGAGCCATCTAGTGTGCAAAGTCAATATTGCAGCAAGGTTCTACCAAGTTAATTTGTGATAGTGATCATTTTGATATTCTTTATAGTCAAAGTGAACTTTGGCTGAAGCCCAATGACTGCTTTCTAATGATAGGACTGCTTTCTAATGATATTGTTGATCATAATATGTCAGGAATGTATTCATGCAGACTTGAAATGAATGAATGAAGTTACAGAAAGCTCCACTGTATGTTATGTGCCCACTGGGTTATCCTTTCATCCACTATAAGCACGGGGGTTTATGTCAGCATTGTTCTCTGCATCCCATATAATACAAATAACTATATTATACATATTTTGGAATATGATTTGTTTTGTTCTCTGTGAATAAGTGGGAAAAAAACCAGATGATAAAAATATTGGTCAGTTTGTCACAGCCTAACCATTTCGCCTTCTAGGTCCACAACTTGTTATATCTTACATAGTTAAATAGTTAGTTAGGTTGAAAAAAGACACGGTCCATCAAGTTCAACCTATAGAATATCTGTTTGAGAAGTGCAAAAATAACTGTTGATCAGAAAGAAAATTCAGAGCTGTCCTGTGTGTTGTGCACATTTCCTGTGCTATCTTAATGAGTCTAATTAACCCTCCAAGTTCTTATCTTGGACTGTAGAATAATTGGTGACTACTGTATATATAGAGAAGAAGAAAGTAGGAGGGTATGAGTACCTTAGAGAAAGACAACTGGACACTTAGTCAAAAATGCTTGAGTTGTCCGAGTACAACAGGGAGTAGGAGTTGAGTGCATGTCTGGCAGATTAACAAGTACTTTTCTGTACCTGCGATCAGTGGTACGACAAAGTCGATAAGGCGAGGATGCCAGAATGAGCCCCCCTCCGAGCACTTTAATTTGAAAATACAAAAACACAAGCACAAATTTATAACGTTTATAAAAAATAAAGTTTAAAAAAAAGTTAATGTAAGGGAATGAAGGAGCTAATAAAAATATTTAGGGTTAACTACAATTTTAACTACACATTTTAGGGCTAAAAAAACAATTAGGGTTAGCTAAACATTTTTGTCTGTGAATACGCACTCCTGATCCCTGAACTCTGTGCGTTATCTACTCCTGAACATACCCTGCACTCTGTACTTTAAATACTTCTGACTCCTGCACTCTGTGCATTAACTACTCTGTGCCATGTAACTTTCCGTCTTCTTTCTACATTACCATTTAATTGTATACTTCCAACACAGGTTGGAATCTGATTGGTGACTGCAAGCAACCCTTTAGTGCTGGCTTTTTTTTTTTTTTTACATTTGGTATTCTGTGAGTGAGAAGCAGCAAGGTGCCACTGCTAGATGTGAATCAGCACCTCCCAACTTCCAAAACACATCTATTAGGTGCTGCTCCAGGTCAGTCCACCTGGATCCAGTTGTGTTTCAGCACCACCATATTACAGACAAAAGGGAGGTGGGGTAGTTTAGTTTCTATCCTGGTATATATATGTAACAGACTTACCCGTCCTCGGTCCAGCGCTGTCTGGCGGGGCCAATCACGGCCAGCTCGGCCGTTATATACCAATACCAGGATAGAAACTAAACTACTAAGCAGGTTTGCCTATATTTCCTGCATGCATCTAAATGTTTAAAGCTAAACTCCAGGATAAACAAAGATTGCCTAAATACAAGGGATGTGTGTATTCTTACTTGAATCTTGGGGATCTATTTATAAACAATATAGTTTGTTCTTGTAATAATTAGGGATGCACCGATATATCGGCCGCCGAAACATATCGGCCGAAAATGGCACTTTTGGCATAATGCCGAAGGTGCCATTTTCCTGCCGATACATCGGCGCATCCCAGGTTTCTTTCATCCCCGCTGGGTGCTGCTCTGTGTCCCAGCGGGGAGGAAATAAAGTGACAGCCAGCTGAGCACTGCGGGAGGAGAGCGATGTGAGCGGTCGGCGTCTCTCCTCCCACACCGCTCAGCCTCCTATCAAAGTCCGTCAGATCGGTGTGGGGGCGGAGACAGCGCTGTAACAGGAGGCTGAGCTCTCCTCCCTGCACTGCTCGCTCAGCCTCCTGTGAGCGTGTGACAGAGGAGAGCGAGAGCAAACATTAAGCAATCAGTGATCGCTGAGTGTTTGTACATAATTGAGGACAGAGTATGTTGACTATATCCTCAATTATGAATGAATGGGAAGTGATCTACATCACCTCCTGTTCATTCATAGTTGTAGTTATAGTGAACATACTCATGTTATGAATGAACAGGAACACTCATAGAGGATTCCTGTTCATTGATAACAGGTGTTGCAGAAAAAGAAATTGGGGACTCTGTGTTCTCAATCTCTTTTTCTATTTTAAAAGGGAAATATCAGGGGTCTGTTTAGACCCCTAATATTTCCCCGAAGCCCCTAAAAGTAAAGTAAAAAATAACAATATTTAATAAAAAATGAATTACTAAATAAAAATAAATATAAAAAATGTAAAAGTTTATAAAAAAATAAATGAAAATAAAATATTTAAAAAAATTGAAAAAATGTAAATAAAAACATTTTCGGTTTCGGCCTGACAATTTTTTTAATTTCAGTTTCGCTTCGGTTTTTAAATTTCTATTTCGGTGCACCTCTAGTAATAATACAGTATACCGTAGCTACTAGATACAGAGGAAATAAGTATTTCCTATGCTCTTCAGCTCCATCTAGTGGCCACGGTGTATTATTACAACAACAAACTACATTGGAATGAGAAAACTCCATCTAGTGCACATACTTTTGAACTGGGAAAATATATATTAACTGGAGCTGCAAATTTTTCACCTTTTCTCAATGTAACAAACAATGTAATAAAAAGAATAAAAAAATAGAATTTAAAAAAGCAGAAAAATAATATCTAGGGGAATTAATTAGGGCTGATTTGGGTTAACTAAGGAATGATAAGAGGTTAAAGTAGAATTAAACACTTGGGGGTTTTCTTGCATATATCTACTGCTAGCAAGCAGTAGATATATGCAAAAACATAAAAAAGTTACCAAATAGGTAATTACTTGTAATTACTTACCTGTGTCTCTGCTGATCGCTCCTGTTTGAAGATCTAAAGATTTTCAAGCGGCTGTGAAGGAACATGAGGCAGGCGTATGCGCAGTAGAGATCTTCGACCCACGAGAAGAGGAGTCTGCCTGCATTGACTCACACAGTGTGAGTCAATGCAGGCAGTCGGCAGTATGCACACGCAGGGCCGTAGATAATTTTTTTTCCTGGGGGGGGGTTCAGCTTCCTATAAGATTTTATGTAGCAGACACACAAAGGTTTGAAAAAAATATACCGGCAATATCATTCCTAAACCAATCCTTTACCCCGAGCAATACCGATTTTGCTGTTTGACACCATATGGATAAAAACCATGTGGTACCACTTATAATTGTTACCAATTCACACAGCTTAGTATATACTTTATTGGGATTTTGTTTTTACCAGGTCTTAGGTAGCCTTATGCTCATACAGATAAGTTTAAGATGTTGGTTTAATATCTGGAGGCTATTAGTGTGCCTTTGAAGCTTTGCAGCCTGGCTAAATGAGGATCCCTGGAATGAATGAAATTGCACGTTAAAGGAGAACTATGAGTTGAGTGATTTCCACTAATCATCATAGTTAGAGCCGACTTGTGACAAAGAAGCTGTCACAAGTCGGCTCTATCGATCAGGAAGTAAGCGAACACATACCGCCGCTCGCTCACTTCTCGATCATCTCCCTGCAGAGAGTGGTGACTATCAGTCACCACTTCCCGCAGGGATTCCCCCCTCCCCTTTCCAATCTTTCAGCACTGAGTGGAGGATTGGAAAGGGAAGGGGGTGGGCACAGCTGGCTCTGCCTCTAGAAAGGCAGAACCTGCTGTCACTCACGCAACTGGGTAAATCTCGGCAGTAATGTCATGATCTGTCCCGGCCGCGGTGCTCTCAGCATATCGCGGGCAATAGCCCTCTATATACTGAGCTTTGGGTCACAGGAAAAGGTTAGTATATGTCCTCCCTTGACCCTAAAAAGAACTATGGGAAAAACACTTACCCAATAGTTACATTATTCCCAGATATCTCTGGGGGCTACAGAAAAACTCCCTCCTACGTTATAAAAAGGGTCAGGGGAAAGTGTTTTGCAGTCCTCTTCTATGGTGACACTTTTCCTCCATAAACACAGGAGGAGTGAGGGTTGTTGTCACCAAGGAGCAGGAAATATGTTACAGGCAGGAAAGGTTTTTATGTTATTAGATTGCAAGCTCTCATGAACAGGGCCCTCCTGTATCGAAATTGTATGGTAACTGTACTGTCTCCCTCCATTTTATAAAGCACTGTGCAAACTGTTGGCTCAATATGAATCCTGAATAATAATAATGTGTATGAATATGTATGAATATGTATGAAAAATATGTAACCAATATGAAATAGGTGTTATTCCAATTTGGCTACAGAAGTAAAAGATTCCTGTTACTGAAATTGAGAGCCTGCAAAGGCCTGCTAAATAGATATATCTAAAAGGTAAGAAACATGTTTTAAGTATATAAATATAAATATAAATATATATATATTGTATTTTTACATGTGCTGTGTGACTAGGCAAACTTAACAAACGTATTGTGGGGAGTTCTCAAATGTGATTGTAAAAGTGGAAATACACTTTAATTCAATAGGGTAAGATGTGTGTATGAATAAGAGCATCATCTGGAAAAGAAATTAGCGGATTCTTTATACCTTTAGTTGCCTGGAGTTATGCTGTAAGGCCCCGTTCACACCTTTACGTTTTGTCGCGCGTTCAACGCTCTATGAACGCTCAACAAAACGTACAAACATGAAAATCCCATTGTTTTCTATGGGTCTGGTTCACACCTTTCCGTATTTCCGCCCGTCTGAAACGCCCTACAAAACGGCCTACGCTCAAACAAGTACATGTACTTCTTTGGGCCGTTTTGTAGGGCGTTTTACATTGGGATACAGCCAAGTAGCCTTCGGAATCACGCGACGGTCGCGCATATTCAATACGCCTAGGTGTGAACCCAGCCTGAAGTGTTCATGGCACCTGCTTCACACTAATTTGTGAACCCTATGGGATATTATCAGCTAGTAACATTTATTTTATTTTTTATCGGAAGCGAATTGTGAATGAGCACCTTTATGTAAACTGTCTTTCAGCCTTCGTACACTTCTAGTCCATGAAGGCTGGAGACAATGTAACTTCAATAACCTGTGTGATGCAAGGGACTTGCTTCATGCAGAATGCGCGGGGCCAGGAACATCTGTCGAGCTGGAGAGAACAGACTAGCTGAAACAAAGGGAGGATTATTCCCCCTATAGATCTTCTTCAGGCTCAGCAGGCAACTTTCCATCTATTATCAAACTCAAGCACTGCAGCATTATGGGCTCCTACTTTGCTGTTAAAGGCGGACAAAAAAGTTTTTCTCCTTTACTTGTATAGACAAAGGGAGGCCGTAAAGAAAAAAAGGTTTGCTGGGAAAAACCTTGAAAAGAGGATAACACGGCACAAGTTCAGTGACAGGAGCAGACTGGTAAATCAATAAAAATATCAATATATTGTGATACAGCATAACACAACGTATTGATATTTTTAAACGGCCCATTTCTGTTTTTACCAGAAGTAATGCCTTGGACACCTGGCCTTTAACTTTAATTACATGGAGAAACATTATTGGGGAACAAATGGCACTCAATAATAAATGCAGCTTTAGCTTATATTATTTACTCCATGAATTCTCATAGAATAGTTTTTTTCATATCTATTAACAAATACATGAGAATACTGATGTTGCATCATTAGGCCTCATGCAAATGGGGCATGTTGCCTTGTACAGAATGAAAGGACAGCAAACCTGTGTAGCTTTTTTATGTGTTGTAAATGTCCAGAAACCTTTTCTTGGCAAAAATAGAAAAAAAGATATGGCTGGGAGAATGAGGAGATGAAAAACTGGAAATATTTACAGTAAATGATTTTGTTTGTCAGAGGGTTTTGCCACATTTATTAAAGGGTATACATGGACTCTGAGAACAAGCGTTTGCATTTTTAGTACAGCACTATGGCACTGTAATGCAATTACTTGTAACCTAGCCTCTCTCTATTTCAGCAAGTTTGTTACAGTTTGGCAGATGTGTAGACTAAGGATGAGCTCAGGTTCAGACTAAACGTGCCCCGCACCTGAACTGCTCTGAACAAGGAAGTGCCATGGGTACTTCAACCCAATCAGCTGCATGTAAACAAAAGGATAGGATGTGTGTGCTGACATCACTTGCCTAATATGCCATATAGAAGCTTCCTTCCGTGATCGTGAGGAGCTCCTTTCCGGGTTGAAGAAGGGCCATTTATGAGAGGGAGAGAGGGAGAGAGAGAGAAAGAGAGAGAATAAAACTGTGGTAGCAAAACAGGATAGTGTGGGAAAGGAGGCAGTGCAACTAGATTATGGAAGGTAAAGAGAGGGAAGGCTGGATTGTGGAGGAAGGTAAGAGAGGATACAGCGAGGCATGATTATGGACGGAGGAAAGAGAGAAGGCAGCGAGACCGGATTGTGGAGGGAGGAAAGAGAGGAGGCAGCGAGACCGGATTGTGGAGGGAGGAAAGAGAGGAGGCAGCGAGACCGGATTGTGGACGGAGGAAAGAGAGGAGGCAGCTAGACCGGATTGTGGACGGAGGAAAGAGAGGAGGCAGCGAGACCGGATTGTGGACGGAGGAAAGAGAGGAGGCAGCGAGACCGGCTTGTGGACGGAGGAAAGAGAGGAGGCAGCGAGACCGGATTGTGGAGGGAGGAAAGAGAGTAGGCAGCGAGACCGGATTGTGGAGGGAGGAAAGAGAGGAGGCAGTGAGACCCGATTGTGGAGGGAGGAAAGAGAGGAGGCAGTGAAACTAGACTGTGGAGGAAGGAAAGAGAGGAGGCAGTGAGACTAGAGTGTGGAGGAAGGAAAGAGAGGAGGCAGTGAGATTAGACTGTGGAGGGAGGAAAGAGAGGAGGCAGTGAAACTGGACTGTGGAGGAAGGAAAGAGAGGAGGCAGTGAGACTAGACTGTGGAGGAAGGAAAGAGAGGCGGCAGTGAGACTAGACTGTGGAGGGAGGAAAGAGAGGAGGCAGTGAGACTAGACTGTGGAGGAAGGAAAGAGAGGAGGCAGTGAGACTAGATTGTGGAAAGTGATAAGAGCAGGCAGGGCCGGATTTCCCACAAAGCCAACCAAGACCCAGCCTTGGGGCAGCAGGGAGTAGAGGGGCAGCAGGGGTGTGGAATTGCTATCTCCCGATGCCTGGGACATGCAGTTCCAGATGCCGGGGTGTAGTTGTTTTTTACATTTAGCCCTGCTTTGGGCAAGCAGGGCTAAATGAAAGAGGGTAAATCAACAAGGCAGCAACACTTGATTGTGCATGATGTGGAAAGAAGAGGTAGAGAAACCAGAATGCATAGGCAGGTGAAAGGAGAGACAACAGGACTATGTTGTGGAAGATGGGGAGGCAAGAGGAAGAGAGACCAAATTGTGGAAGAAGAGAAGAGGCAGCAAGACCAAACTTTGGAGGAGGGAGGAAGAGAGAGGAAGCAGTGAAACCTAACTGGAAGAAAAGGATAGAGAAGCATTGAGATTGGATTTTGGTGGGGGAGTAGGAGGCTTGGACTAGCCAATGTACACTTCACAGAAACCTGGGCTGAAATATGAAATCCCACATCTATCCAAATAGCTATGATGAGAGCCCCTTATATATGTGGATTCACAATGTGGATTCACTGATATATTGAGGTAAGCAACAAATAGTGACTTATCTGTCATATTACAGATTTACATGTACTTGGTGCATTTTGGTCCAGTTTAAGCCTCCCCTTTGGCCCATGCCTTGGAGACTTCTCCTCTTCTGTCTTGGGTGTGCGGTATTCATTGCATATATAACATGTTTTCCTGATGAAGCTAATTGTGAAACGTGTTGAGTGCACAACCCTTTCCATTCTCGTGTTTTCGTAACACATATTCCTAATATTTGTAACCATGTATGGTCTCGATGTAAAAGCTAATAAAATGTTACAGACATAAGTTGATGTGGTTGTGTTATTGTTTCTGTGTGTGTTTGTGTTGAGTGGTTGTCAGAGGTAACAATAATGTTGAAATTAATTGTTGTCACACTGATCAAATTTTAAAGTTGTCTTTTTGACAAATGTTTTTGTACAATATATATCATTGCCTATTTTTAAAAATACCCATATATAGAATATTCTAAGATTGCTAAGGGGCCTTAATTTATCAGCCAGTCCAGTATAATTTTATTGGATAGTTTCTTCTTAGCTCTCTTCTTCTCATATTCCCTCCCTGTTCCTTTTCTCTGTCCTACCTCCTCCCTATCTCTGTTTCTTATTTTCTCCTACTCTCTCTCTTTGTCCTCACTCTCTGTTTTTTGTTTTTCTTCATTCTCTATTTTCCCTATTTTCTCTGTTTAAATTAAGTGGAAACTGTTTTAGTTGTGGATAGAGAGGAGATAGAGAGGAAAGGAGAAAGAAAATTCCAAGTTTTGAACTGTAATAAACCAAAACCAATCGCACCGCTCCTCCGCGGATCAGCCAGGTGCTTGCCAGCCAGAGCATGCCCACACTCCAAAATCAGCAAACATAGAAATCACTGGCCACATGCTGTATAACGTTGGAACACTATAATGAAGAATCTGCAGCATCACTGTGTCCTGCTCAAGCTATCTCCTTGACGCGTTTCACTCAATCCTGGGCATAAAGGTGTTTTCTACGTTTGAAGGACTCCAAATTTTGAGGTGTTATCAGAACAGGAATCGATGGGAAATCTTCCTAAAGGGCCTCTAGTTCTGGTGATCCTGCTGACAAGGATTTCCCTCTCATTGGTGGGATTTTCTCTCATTTTCTGTCTTGGCTATTGGACAGGAAATTAAGGGAAATCTCCCCAATGGGACATAGGTGGCAAAAAATGTTTTACAAAATCTGGAGACGTTATAACCCTTTCATATTCTATCCAAAACGAAAAAAATGTTTTAGCTTTAGATCTACTTTAATAGAGAGATAGTGAAAGATTACTTATCCTCGCCTCTCTCTTTCTGTTACTCCCTTTTCTGATCTCTGTAACTCTTCTGTTTTTACCTATACTCTCTTTCTCTTTTTCTGTCTCCCGCTGTAATACATAGTATCAGTGCAGTCATAAGTGCTAAATACAAAAATTAACCATAACTAAACTTACATTAAATATATATTTTTATATAGCATAAAAATCGAACACTCGACTGAAAAGGGTTTCAGAGTAAGTAGAGAACTGCAGCCGGATTACAGAAAAAAAATGGCCTTCATTTTTCAGCATTCTTTTCTGCTTACTCTATTGCTATTTTCTGAATCAAATGTAGATGAGGTCAGCGCACAATAGTGACACAGGGCTGTGACTGTGAGAAACACCCACGGAGATTAATCTAAATCAATTAAAGAGACATAGGCCACTAAGTCTGAATTGCAATGACACAATTAATATAGCAACTGTTTTCCGCAATGGAAGGGCCTTTTAGGAATCACTATACATGTATTTAGGAGCCATTGGTGTGCCTATGTCATCTCAATGCACTCTGGGAGCAAGGCATTAGCTGGAGTGGAAATTATTCCATAAGTGTATTTCATGGTAGCTCAGTGTTAAAAGGCGCAAGGGCACTGGGAGGGCAGGAGCATGGTGGACATCTGCTAGGTGGTAAATATGCCAAAAAGAAGTATAAAAGGGAATATATAAAGAGGAGAGGGGACAGTTATGGGGCTTCCAACTTAATCAAATTCAAAACCAATATGAAGAAGTAGAATCTAATGTTTTTGTCAAAGTTAGATTTCCCATAGATTGTCATTATTGTGTCTTTTTTTGGCTCTTTTAGAAATAATCTCAGCACTAAATGACAAGCTGTGCTGGAAATAGTGAGTATATTATCTATATTAAAAACCAATGGGATGCCATAAATCTGACTTGGGTACCCTTCATTGCCTGGCCGTAGCTATAGAGCACAAGTGTTATTTTATGATGGGTCTCTGGCCAGCTGTATTATGTGGAGTGCAATAAGGGGCCTGGCTCATTCCCCAGACTTGCTGTATAAGTAAAATGTCTACTTGAGTTATTAAGCTCTGCAAACAACATAGCAAAAGCAGATAAGGATAGCTTGGAAACCGCAGGAAAAGGGGCATAAAGCGCTTGCTGTGAATTAAAATACATTATAGTTATAAGCATTATTTCCTACTTATCTAACCAAGAAAAAGCAAAAAAACAAAGTTTTACATCATTTGTTTTTGAAAATACTGTAGCAGAGCATCCCAGAGGGAGCCTGGAAAAGTCCTGTTCAGAGTTTATAGGTCTCCCAGTTTCCTCTCCTATACATTTAGGAATTGCTGATCTGGGCTCCAGTGCCGGGTTTACTCCTCTCTCCTCTGACAATTTAACACCTGTGAATGCTCTTGTAAATATCACCAATAAACACTGCACTGTTTGCCACTACTCCCTTGGATTTGGTATCTGTGCCCAAGAAACTGCTTATTCCCAGGGGGCTTATGTACCAGCTACCGATCGCCTGCTCACAATACATATACAATCTGCTGAACATCTTTAATGTTCAATTAAAGTATATTTTTTTTAAATAAAAGTCTGGTGTGTTTATTTACCTTTTTCTTCAACCCTTTAGTGAATGAGTAGGGGTACAAGCACCTCTTACTCATTCCCAAGGGGGGATCACATCTATGTGCCCCCTTTATGAAAGGGGGTACCCCGATGCAAATAAGCCACCGGACCAGGTTTGTGGGGGAGAGGCCCTTGTCTCCATCAGCATGGGGACAAGGTGCTTTTCCAGGTGGGACCCCTGGAAAAGCACACTTCCAATGCAGAGGGTTACTATAGCCCCCCCACCGCCCATTTCCTGCCCTGCCACGCCAGTTAAATGATTAAGGGTCTGGTTGGGAATTTTAGGGGGGACCCTATGTTTCCACCCTCCCCATTTTTGGGTATTGGGATTCCTCCTTAAGATTCCTACCAGAGCTAAAGGGTCTTGTATAACTTTTGGGGGAAACCCCACAATTTATTCTTTTAACTCGGGGGTCCCTCTTAACAACCCTACCAGACCTTAATGGTCTGGTATAGTTTGGGAGGGGGACCCCACGCTGTTTTTTTGTTTTTTGTTTTGTTTACATTTTGGCAGACCGCTTCAGCTGTGTCTTCGGCTCAGACAAGCCGAAGCATATACGTTGGCTCGGCTGAGCGCTTTGGCAGCTGTATGGGTTATTGTGAATAGCCCGTACTGCAGCCCTTTGGTTCGGCTGAACCAAGGGCTTCCCACAACCGAAGCGAGCTGAAGTGTTAGCCGAAGGTTCGACTTAATCCTTAGACTCCTTAGGGAATAACCCTCTTAATGTTTATGGTTTATTATCTATTATATAATCGTTCCATTATCACTAAATTTAGTAATGCAAATAGAATACTGGGTTAACCACAAGACATCTACTACTTAGTAATGCAATATTAGAGGTCCACTTACTAAACTGGCCATGTCCTTCGGTATAAATGAGTTCATTGATAAATTAAAGGTAACGGCGGCACACAGAATTCAAATTAATGCATGCAGCCTGGAGGTGGCTGAGGTTATAGTCACGCTGAAGAAGTCATCGCCTGATTAATGTTCCTGGGTGTTGCTATTGTGGCAGCTGCTATGCATTCATTTATCATTCACACTTGTCTATCAGTGTAGCGTTCAACAATAAAGTGGCTGTGCCTAGCTATTTTTACCAAAGGCTTGTAGATTTTCCTGCACATACTCCTGCATACCAAGTAAATGGATTACGTGTTTGTATTGTGATGCATCTACAAGCTAAAACAACCTGGAAAACATATCTGCATGCCATATGGAACTCTCCCACTTTTTAAGTGCAAGGCTAAGGCAAAAAAGAGTAAGGGGAATACTGCATTTAACACAAGCGGCAAACATATTTTGGTAGAGAATATTGTACTTTTGAACAAAGCCCATCAATGATGAGCAAGTGTGGGCCCCGTGCCACTAGTGTGCCCTGGGACTGGCCCAAAGCTCCCTGGCACTGAGGACCAGGTTACAGGACCCAACATCGATCCTCTATTGATAATGGTATCCTGCATTGCTGTATAATGTATTGCTGGAGTTTGTAGTCCTCTATACCTGATGGTATTATTCTGCATTGCTGTATAATGTATTGCTGGAATTTTTAGTCCTCTGTAGCTGGTGCCAATCTGCATTGCTGTATAATGTATTGCTGGAATTTATAGTCCTCTATAGTTGGTGGTATTCTGCATTGTTGTATAATATATTGCTGGTATTTGTAGTCCTGTATAGCTGGTGGTATTATTTTGCTTTGCTGTATAATATACACTGAGTGGCCAGATTATTATGACCACCCCATCAATGGTAGAACTACCAGGGTCACTGCAGTTGCAGCTGTGACTGGGCCCTAGCATTCTGCCACCTGGTGGGGGGCAGACAGGAGGAAGGGGGCCCCGGTAACCGTCGACATTGCTGTGCTCAGGCCCCCCATTCCTTTAGTCTGGGGCCCTACCTCCTTCACACTGTGCCTGGACCGTGTGTATGACAAAGTTACACAGCAATAAAACACAGTAATGTGCAGTGTGAATGACAGACCCATTTTAATGACAGTAATGTGCCAAAGGTGTTTGGCAGAGATTCCATTCCTGCACACAAAAGTGTCAGGATGTATAACAAAAAAAAGGCACAATTGCTGTTATAGATAACAAACAACTGCAAAGTAATGTATTTTTGCAATATCCTGTTATGTAAGCAACACCTTCTTTTCTTGCAGTGCCCCTCCCGAGACTAGACTCTGGATCTGGATGAGTGCGTTTGCCATTTGTTTTGCTTGCCTGATTTGGTGCAGTGACACACAGGGGGTCTCAGCTGCCATTGTGATGTGCGGGGTCCCTGGTGTGCCCCTCTGCCTATAAGGAGGTTGGGCTGCCTCCAGGCGAACCTGCACCCAATTTATCTTTTGCTACATATGCTCCAAGATGGAGAACCTCATAGGTTGGAGTTAGGACCGCACTATACAGAGGGGCCTTGACGAGGCAGTGTGGCTTTCACATATTCTGCAGAAGACATGTATCTAAAACCTCTGTTTTTAACCTTAGCAGTTAGACAGTATTTTTTTTTTTTTGCAGCCTGGCTGGTGAGTGTGCTGGGAAACTTTTTGCTGTTAGACTCTGGATCCGCCCCTGATTCAGATGGGCCTATTTATATATATATTTATATAGCTTAAAAGCTATCATGGCTGCAATAGTCCTGTGGATGTAAACTTTAACTGAATGACATTAATTTGCTAAGCCTGTGTGTATTACAAACAATTGCCATTTAAAAAAATTAAAACACTGTTTTTAAAATGTTTTTATCCTTTGTTGCAGCTCAGTTCTGCTGGTCTCATGCAGCCTCTTTCTGTTTACATGCATGTACTCTAGAGATGGTTGCATGGGATGAAAACTGCAGATTTCATCATATTTTAAATTACTTTTAAAATTACTCTGAAGCCTGTATCCACGAAAGAAACTCCTCCTTCAGAGGGGCTGCCCTTCCACTGCAAGGGTTAAATGCTTGTTTAGGTCTAGGGGTATTGGGTAAAGCAGTTTTACTTTCCTTATCCCCACTCCACCCCAGCAGTCAGTGCTCACCTTGCCTCCTCTATGCTCCAGCTTGTGGACTTTCCTTTCCTTACATCATGATGTCTCCGACCACCAGAGAGCAGGGGATAAGAGGCTGGTGCCGGTCTAGCAGCTTAAAGGGTGTGGGGATCAGGTAAATAATGCAGGGTATACACTGTTATATTTATTTTGTTCAACCTGCAGGCTGAAGGAAAACAATATAACAGATTCCTCCATCCACCCTGTGTAGTGTGGATGGGCAAATCCCCTACTGTTACCATTGTATCATCACAGCCACCGGCCGCTGTCTGAATACCCAAACGGTGCTTGCAACTGAAGGTTTTCCAACAGACTCCTTTGATCTTCTGATTGAGGGATGCTGTGCGGAAGGGTGCCGACCGGAGCACCAACTGTGTGAATTTTAGCCGGTTCATCAAGAGCTGGCTGAAATTCGCATAGTGTACGGCCAGCTTAAAAGTCCTTTTCCCAGGTACCCTAGACCTTAATGAGCATTTAACCCTTGCCATTGAAAGGGGAGTTTAAAAAAAAATTGGAATTCTACATTAATATGTTAATCCCTATATGTGATTTTAGCAGTTAAGCTTACATATACTTTAACTCATACAAATCTCATATTCCTTATGTTTTATAGTATAGTATGAATGAGATGTTCAGTTTTTCGAAAATGTGTGTAATGCATAAATAATGCATAGAAAAGGCCAGTAGTGGCTTTTTAGATTCTTGTTGTAGAATGTATGTAAATGTATGTGCATACTTTTTTGGATGTGTATTCTTTCAGCTCACTGCAAATATTCAAGTGTGGGAAACATAGCTCTAAGGTATAGAGTTAAAAGCAAAAGCCAAGGTCTCCTTCAAATAGTCATCAAGTTAAATATAAACAACAAGCTTCATTTGCTGCAGAGGAAATGCTTTGGTCAGTTGGACTTCTCACCTGGTTGCAATAGCTACTACGGAGCGGCTTTTGGGAACCTGAAACCATCATCCCACCTGCTCTCATGAGCCTCTCTCTGGTAATTCATCTTCACAACTGCCATTCTACAAGCATAGGCCTACAGCTCAACTTGCCACAACAGTGTTAATTCCCCAATGAGGTTCATGGGGAAGAGCTCTGGCTCCTTTGATCTACCAACATGCCTACAATTAAGAAAAGTAAAGACGGGTTGAAGGTGAGGATTTCCAGTTCATCAAGGAGGTGTCAAACCTTCCAAGCTAATTAATTCTCCCAAGTCTAGGAGGACATAGTGGGAAAGAGATGCTGTGAACAAGACAGCTTCACACTAAGCCAAGCAGCATTTTTTATTGATAATGAGCTGCCTTGTTCCTTTATGACTGCCTGAACTGCACAAGTGCTAATTTAATTTCACACCTCTGTGCTGATAAGTGATTGTATCCCTTAACCCTTTGCTGATGAACTGCAACTCCTTCACTTTACTGTCAAGCACATGGTTCTGCAGTCCAGATTACCTAGATTGGCCATAAACAGAGCACTTTTTTCTTGGAATGTTACCCATTTGAATAAAAATTATATGATTATTATTATTATACAGGATTGATATAGTGCCAACAGTTTGCACAGCGCTTTACAAAATAAAGGAAAACAGTACAGTTACAATACAATTAAATACAAGAGGGTTATAGGGCTAACAATATAAAAGAAGGGCCAAATGATACAAAAGGTAATACATTTTAGGAATGAGCTGATGGAGAATTTAAAAGTTTAGTTGTTAGGTAGAGATGAGTTTTCAGGGATCACCTAAAGGTGGACAGGGTGGGTGATAGCTGGATAGGTTGGGGTAGGAAGTAGTGCTGTGTGGGGGCTTGGTATGAACCCAAGTTTGAGATCGCCCAAGCCTGTGGAAAACTAATACTGACACACCCATCCCAATCAGCTGCGGCCAGTGCATTCCCCACACCAGAGCTACACATCACAGAGGGCCAGGGAATGCCTCTGCTGCAACTGATTGGGCCAGGAGGTGTGTTTGTAAGTGACAGTTTTGTGCGGGCTTGGGAAAACTTGGGTGAACTTGGTTCACACAAAGCCCCTGCACATCACTAGTAGTGTGTTCCAGACGAAAGACTCGGAAGACGTTCTGGAGATGATCATTGAGGAGGTGAGGGGAGAGCTGGACAGCAGGAGGTCTTCTTGAGAGGAGAGGACATCTGCAGCAATAACTTTTCGATGCACATCTATTGCCTGCAGTACCAATGTTATACATTCTACTGAATTCTGCTTGGCATCACGAAAAACCTAATATCTGTCCAACGAAATGGCCCCCCGGTTTACTATGTTATGTGTGCATGCTGTCACATTGATTGTGTGTGGACAACCAAATTGTATCCTGACGGTGTTTACTACATGTCAGTGATGCATGTTGATTCACAGGCTCCATCATACATATGGTGAATTTACTAACAAGTTTGGTTTACTATAGAAGGTACACTCCTGCATCTAAATGTATGCTGGCTAAAGTACGGCATGCCTAATACATATAAATACATATACATTTT
Source organism: Nanorana parkeri (assembly GCF_000935625.1). Classification (NCBI taxonomy): domain Eukaryota; kingdom Metazoa; phylum Chordata; class Amphibia; order Anura; family Dicroglossidae; genus Nanorana; species Nanorana parkeri. The sequence goes on from NW_017306532.1 coordinate 1,398,169, forward strand.
CTCTAATATTTTTGGATCTATGTGACTGCTGCCGGGACGGATCCTGACATTCTGACATTACTGTTGAAATCCACCCAGCTGCGTGAGTGACAACGGGCTCTGCATATCTAGAGGAAGAGCCAGCTGTACCCGCCCCCTCCCATGCTCGTTCCTCCACTCAGAGCTGGGAGAGGGGAGGGGGAATCCCTCCGGGGAGCAGTGACTGACAGTCTCCGCTCTCTGCAGGGAGACAATCGGGAAGTGAGCAGATCGGTGCATGTTTCTGCTCACTTCCCGATATATAGAGCCGACTTGTGACAGCTTCTTTGTCACAGGTCGGCTCTAACTATGAGGATGAGTGGAAATCACTCACCTCATAGATCTCCTTTAGGCAAATTGTATTTTTATTTCATTGTTTCTTAAATATAGATGCTTCCATTCACAGCACTTCCTGTTTCAGGCTGACAGCACTAAGCCACTGCCTCCTATTTAGCAGCAGCATTGTCCACCTGTTGTTTGAAACCCTTTTAGGGCCTGTACACACCATCCAGTGCGTTCATGCCACAGTTCTTTTGTATGTCACAGCTCCGTGATATGCACGCAATGGATCCCATAATCAAAGCCCCCCTCCAGAGCGGGCATGGCTGTGCCATTCATTTCAATGGAATAGAAGACACGCCTCCTGCCCACAGTGCAATCGCCTGCATCACAAAGCGTGGTACAGCAATGCCCTGAGTTCCAATTGTGAATGGGCCCTGAATTGGCCATTGGGCTGCCTATCATATCTATAAGACAGCCAACTGAATGAGCTTGCACGGCGGCCTGACAACACTGCTGCTGAGTGTGAAGGAGAGGCTTAGTGTTGTCAGCCTGCAGTGCAAGTCAGTCACTGCCAGTAACAGGAAATGCTCTTACTGGCAGGATCTCCATGTAAGAAACAATGTAATAAAATATAATTTGCTAAGAAAACTGTACGCAGTGATACATGACATCATACATATTGAAAAGGGATGTTGGGTCCACATACACATTAAGTGGCAAATCAAAATGTGGCCACTAGGTGGCAGTGCATGATTTGTGTACTATGAATGCTACTTCAGGGTAACGTTTACTCTTACAAATCATATGATTGTATAAAAAAAAACTGCAAGGTTTCATGTCATTATTACATAGCAGCTAATAAAGTTGATCTAATTTTGTCATTGTGGACAGTTCAGACTTTGAGATTAGAGCTCGTTTATGAGTTCCATTGCCTTCAATTGAACAGCGGTAACTAAGATAAGAAAGTGCTATCCTAAAAAAAAAAAGTTATTTCAATTTTGGAGAGATTGTTATAGGTGTGTTTGATATCTAAGGTAAGGGCAGTACAGTGGTTTAGCACTCCTGCTCTGCAGGACAGGGGGCCCCCGGTTCATATCCGAGGAGGACATTGTACTGTATACATGGAGTTTGCATGTTCTCCCTGTGCATTCGTAGGTTTCATCTGGGTACTCCAATATGCTCTCACATTCCAAAGACATGTCGGTAGGTTAATTGGCTCCTCTCTGAATCGGCCCTGTATGTATGTGAGATAGGGACCTTAGATTGTAAGCTCCTTGAGGGCAGGGACTGATGTGAATGTGCACTTATGTAAATCGCTGCACAAATTTGTTGTCACTATATAAATACCTGAAAAAAAGTTAAACAATAAAGAGAGAATAAAGACATCTGTACATTGCCATGTGTTGAAATTTACATCTGCTAGTAGGATCAATAGATTCAGGACTATATGACCAGCCTGGTAGGGCTGCATAGGTGGCGAGCATGCTTGACTGGGGTTGGACTAATATCATCATGAACTAGCCAATAAAGAGTTTTGTAAAAGGTGAATGATAAGGACTAGGGATGCACCGACACTAGTATCGGTGTCGATGCCGAGTATTTGGGCGAATACACCGATGCCTAGCCCGATGCTTCCGGTATCAGGAAGCTGGGCAGTGCGTCATTACATGCTGCCGGCTTCCTGATTGGCCGGGAAGATAGCTCCATGCTCCCTCGTCATGAGATGATGAGGGGGCATGGAGCCATCTTCCCGGCCAATCAGGAAGCCGGGCGCGGCGTCATTACACAGCGCCCGGCTTCCTGATTGTCCAGAAAGGCGGCTCCATGCTTTCTCGTCACCGAGTGACGAGAAGCATGGGGACAGATTCCCTGCTAATCGGCAACACGGGTGGCGAGTCTTTACACGCTGCCGGGCTTCCTGAATGGGACTTCCAGGAACTCGGTATTCGGTATTGGCGAGTACTGAAAAAAAATTGGTACTCTATACCGAAATACCGGTATGGGTGCATCCCTAATAAGGACCATATCAATCCGACAAATCATGAAAAATTGTGAAAATAAACAAATCACGCACATAAAGTCAATGCATATTTTACACTGTCAGTGATGTTATTGCAGCTTTGTCGTTGTCTCCCATTATTTTTAGCAAACTGCATGTAAAGAGACCTTTTCTGGATATGTCACCATCTGACTATTTATAAGTCTTTGCTTAGTCAGTTTTTAACCCCTTTTGTTGAACATCTCTTCTGAAGCACGACTCTACCGCAAGTGATAAAACAAGTAGGGTTTCAGGAAGCCGCCAGACCTAGTCGCTTAATAGCCATATGGTGTCCGAGTTAGATCCATAAAAATAACAATATATATAAAGCCGTCCAGTCTGTCACCTTCTCCAAACCAATCTGCTTGTACAATTCCAGTCCCTATCTCATGCAGCCAATTTTAGTAATTTTATGATTATGTATTAAAATGACGTCTGTCGGTCCTGCTGCTTGGCTTTATAGGCAATCTCGGGAGGACAATAAGGGATGAAGGAATTTAGCCATTAAGCCTCTTAAATACAAGGCATAAACGGTAAATATGTCAATATCTGATGTACCACATGGCAGGCCCGAAAGACAAGCTGTTATAATTTGTTTAATTCCTTGACCACCAATGTTTTTAATGTCCACGGCCATGGGAATGACATGAATGGGGTAGGGCTAAGAATCAGAATAGTGTCCTGGCTTTTACTTGCATTGCCCAATTTTCATCTCTTGGCCACCCACCTGGCTATCAATAAAGAGAACCTGTCACCTCCAAAGGCTATCAGCCTTTGGAGCCTTAGCAATAAAGTTTAAAAAAATAATTATACAAATTAAAAAAATTATAAGAAATAATAATTAAATAAAATAAAAAGGTGATTAAAAAGTAAAAAATTATAAGAAAAAAATTATAAAAATAAATAAATGATAGCATAGCACCTCCATAGCACCTCCACCTTGATAGCATGCTTTATTAAACACAACAAGTAGCCACTTACATTTAAAAGTTCTGGCGGCTTCCTGAAACCCTACTTGTTTTATCACTTGCGGTAGAGTCGTGCTTCAGAAGAGATGTTCAACAAAAGGGGTTAAAAACTGACTAAGCAAAGACTTATAAATAAGTCACCGGAACCAGCGCTGACTTGCTGCTGCTCTCCGCACCGAAGGTAAGTGAAAAAAAACCAAAACCCCATAGCGCAAACATCGGGGCATTTTGACAAGTACAATACTTGTCAAAATGCCCTGTTTGGCATGGATCGGACTTGTTTTTCCTGAACATCCCACAGATACTCGATTGGATTGAGATCTGGAGAATTTGCAGGCCAAGACAACACCTCAAACTCGTTGTTGTGTTCCTCAAAACATTCCTGAACCATTACTGCAGGGTGGCAGGGTGCGTTATCCTGCTAAAAGACCACTGCCATCAGGGAATACCATTTCCATGAAGGGGTGTACTTGGTCAGCAACAATGTTTAGGTAGGTGGTACATGTCAAAGTAACATCCACTGCTCCAATGTATTTATAACTTACTTCATTAAGTGAGGTGCTCAAACACAGTACCAAAATGTCACAGTCTGCTTACCTGCCAGCGTGCAAAAAAAAGCAAAACACAGACACGCACACTGTTCAATAATCACTATTAAAAATGGAGGGTTTAGTTGCACATATTTGCAAATATACTTACAAGGCACACTGCCTCATCAAAGAGCGTCTATGAAGTGTGTTCCCTAACTCTACTCCAGCCTTTCTCAACCTTTTTTGAGTCATGGCACCCTTTAAAAGTATTCAAAATCTTAAGGCACACCAGTCTAAAAAGAAAAAAAAATGAGTTACCCCTACAAAATCCATACCACTCCCTTATCACATATCGGGGTCTGGTATGAATTTTAAGGGGGATTCCAAGCGAAAACAAAATGGTGTTCTCCCTTCCAATCAGAAGTCCCCCTTCACATCAAAAGCCCCTTTACATCAGAAGCTCCTCTACACATCAGAAGTCCCCCCTCTACATCAGGAGGCAAACTCCTCCACATCAGGAGCCCTCTTTACATCAGAGGCAACTCCCTTCTCATCAGGAGACCTCTTTACATCAGGAGCCTTCCTTTCACTTCAGAGTCCCCCTTTACATCAGAGATCGTCTTTCATATCAGATTCTGCCCCCTTTCACATCATAATTCCCCCTTTATATCAGAAGCCTTCCTGCACCACAGAAAGGAATGGGGCTTTGTGAAAATTTCAAGGCACCCCCTAAGGAATGCTGAAGGCCAGGGCACCCTGGTTGAGAAAGGCTGCTCTAGTCTATGAAGGCCTCCATGTTGGAGCATGTATAGCAATGAATACATTAAGGGCAGGTATGCCTGGAGGTTGCCCACTCAAAATCAAGTGTGAGTGAACTTTAAAGCTGCTCAAGTCAAACTGTCACCACTTGCAATCACACCAAATGTTCAGTGCTAGGTTAGTTTAGGAATTGAGTTAATCCCTGAATTAACGGCTGACCTTGCAGCATAGTTTAGCGATATGTCTAATGATAGAGAACTATCTTCAGTGCCGCGAGATAGCTGACAGATTAGTGTAGAGGGATAAACATATTAAGCTGATCAGACATGCTATCAAGTTACCATAAGAAGGCTAAAGGCTGCCCATCAGAGTCACATACCAGGAAGTAAATGAGATGTATGCACACATCACCCAATCAGGCATCAGACACATTGTGACATGCAAACCTTCACTGATGGTGAGTTAGGAGCATATGGGGTGCAGATGACCCCCACGGCTGTCATATAATTTACCTGCTAAGATAACAAACAGCTAGACTGCTTGATGTTGATCAGATAGGGAAGAACATGGCTTAATGTATGAAAAGTGTGCTAAAGATAAAATGTCTTATTACCTATAGACACTATTCAGTTCCATTGATTCATTTTCAAACCTGCACCATAAACATGACAACTGGAATATGGCACAAAAAAAACTCCCCTTGCAGTGGTTACATAGTTACATAGTATTTGAGGTTGAATAAAGACACATGTCCATTAAGTTCAACCTATTGTGTTTATGTATATGGTCCTACTGTTGTGTGCGTTACCTTCCCATTAATGTCTAGGGTAACTGTATAAAGGAGATTTATTTACTTGATCCCTGCTCCCCCAGTAGTCGGTGCTGTCTTGGTCTCCCCTACGCTCATACTTTATTACTGTCCCCTCTGCTTCTTCACGTATAACGCAGTGCTATGGGCCCTGCATTGTACATGATGAGATCAATAGGCCTCCAACTGCTGGAGCATTGGGGTTAAGTAGCTGCAGATGCCGGTCTTGCAGTCTGCAAGGGCCGGGATCAGGTAAGTAAAAGTCCTTTACAAAGGCCCTCTAGACATTAATGAACAGTTAACCCTTGCAGTGTGGGGGTAGCTCCACTTCAAGGGAGTATTTTTTTCTTGAGAATAGGCTTTAAATTGGTGTTCATTGGGAGAAGGGTACCTTTACCTTGGTGTTCAATGGGAGAATAACCTCTTTACAAAATGTCAAAATAGCCTCTTTAGTTTGGTGTTTAGTGGGAGAAAGCCCCCCTACATCTGTGTCAGTGGGAGAAGTGCTACCTATCATTAGTGTTTAGTGGGAAAAGGGCCCCTATCATAGGTGTCATTAAAGGAAAAGCTAGGGGCTTGGTTTTCAGTGATTACTTACTAGACATGTGCACTGCCAAAAAATTTGTTTAGTTTAGTTTTAAATTCAGATTTGTGTTATTTCGTTTTTCGGGATTCGGGTGTGAAAGTCAATTCGGATTCGGAAGTCGGATGCGGACGAAATTCGGTAGCGGTAGTTCGAACGTTCGTTTCGTTTTCGGTTCTTATTCGTTTCGTTCATTCGTTTGCAGCAAAGGGACATTTGAGGGGGAAACATTTTTCTCTCCTTCTCTAATGTCACTTTGCTCCAACGAACGAAACGAATAAGAAACGAAAACGAACGTTCGAATGAACTACCGCTACCAAATTTCGGAAACGGAAATTCGTATTCGTTTGCATTCGTTATATCTGTAATTTGGAATTCGGATACATCCGAATGTCCGAATTTCCGAAAATTCGTCCGAATTTCGATTTGGAACGAAATGAATCGCACATGTCTATTACTTACCTAAAGCAGAACCTGTCAAGAAAGCTCTTTGCATTGGTGCCAGAGCAATGGACACCATGGTGCAGAAATCAATCTGCCCACATCTACCTTAGCTGGCCTCCAGCCTCTGAGTTCCTTGGGCCAAATAAAGGCAGGAGAGGCCTCCGATGCCCTTGTATGCATGGGCAGGTTGCATAGGGAGCAGATTCACCTGTAGATGTACCATTCCTCTGGAACAAAAAAATAATAATCTGGCTGGTTACTCTGAGCAACAACACATTTTATTCTTATAACATTTTTATATACAGGTGAAACTCGAAAAATTAGAATATCGTGCAAAAGTTCATTTATTTCACTAATGCAACTTAGCCGTCTACCAGGAGATTTTGGAGCACTTCATGCTTTCTTCCGCAGACAAGCTCTATGGGGATGCTGACTTCATTTTCCAGCAGGACTTGGCACCTGCCCACACTACCAAAAAATTGCTGAGATTGTGGATCTGGGTTTTCATGAGCTGTAAGCCATAATCATCACAATTATGACAAATCACGGCTTGAATTATCTTGCTTTGCATGTAATGAGTCTATCTCATATATTAGTTTCACCTTGTAAGTTGCATTAGTGAAATAAATTAACTTTTGCACGATATTCTAATTTTTCGAGTTTCACCTGTATCAGGCCCATGGTGTGAGTGGAAACCATTGGACGCCTGCTTACACATGGGAATGATGACATGTTGACATTATCATAAACTTAGCTAAAATCTACATAGGATCAAAGCACCTCAGCAGATATAATTACGATGCTTATGATGCTACCTTTTATCTCAGCATTAAAGTTCCAAGCAATTGACCTTCGTATTGAAATTCAGAACTTACCAGGCGGTAAATTACTGCAAATCTGCCACACGCGACAGAACTATTATTCTTTTCCATTATTCACTGCGCTACTCGGGTTTACCCTCGGAAGCATTTATGCTGCCACAGACTGTGCTTGACTGACCTTTTTTTTCAGCTATTGCAAGTTACAGAGATTATGGATTTGTTTGTATTATTAAACTGATCACTATCTATCGAATTTGTATCTGGATGGATCTGTGATGTTAGCCTATACATAATAATTTTGACAAATTTAGTGACCATCAGAGCATGTAGTCAGATGATATACATTGTGATTCCTAATTATATTCTGTAATAATGAAACATTCTGAGACGCCCAATTCATTTTCCATAAGATCTAATATTACCCACGCCTGTTACAGACCTACTTGTCTTATTTCATACAAATGTCAGTTTATATAGCAGGCAAACTATTGGTTTAAATTATTTAGAAATATTTCACTTTTTTGTACTGGAGAATTAAAGGATATGTGAACACAAGAACAAATATGTAATTTTCTCCAAGCACAGAAAAATATATGGTGATTCTGACAGAAATATTGAATTCTGTGGACTGCACTGAAGTGTCAAAATTTTTTATCAGTTATTTTCAGTAAGCAACAATTCAATGCCCCACTATGTAATGGAGATGAGGAGGCGTATTTAGACCAAATCAGGAGAGTAGCCTAGGATTACAATGCTGCTCCACTATAGATTCAGTGCAGTGATGTCACCCTATGATAGGAAATGTGTTAAATCTAAGAACTTATAAGCCACAATATACAAAGGGGTCTATTCACGAAGCTGCCGAAGGATCTGGTCGTAACTTCGGCCGAAATCTTTCACTCTTTTTCTGTTCTGCTTGGTACCTCTGAGGGACCGAGCAGAACAGCCGAGCCAAAGCCAGCCTGAAGTGAATAGCCGAACAGTGTTTGGCTCACTTCACTTCAGATCGGTCATTCACTCTGCTGCCCTCGGCAGCTTAGTGAATAGACCCCAAAATGTTTGCTTTAGTGTTTACATACCCTCTTGGCAGTTTCTTATATATTTCAGGAACTGTATTGGTGATATCTCTGCTCTTGAGTTCCTGGGTCTGAACACCCTCTGGGATCATAACATCGAGTTTCCACTCTTCCTGTTGTATTTTTTTTTATTCACTTATTTGAAGAATTCAGTAAGAGATGCTGGAATACACAAATATGGATGGGACCCCCAAAACAGAAACAGAGTTGGGAATTACGGCAGGGTTATCCCACTACTGGAGTATCCAAGATATATAAGAAACCAGTGACTGAGTTACTGCACCAGGCTCCACCTTTAAATACAATATACTTTTGGGAGAAATGACTGTGAGCCCCGCTCATGTAATAGATTCTGATGGAACAAATCCCATTAAAGAACATCATAATATTCTTATACATGATTTGATCATCTCATGATCCTGCTAATAATGATTAGGTCAAAAAATGTGTATATCTATAGGCAGCCAAATATTGGGAATATACTGTACATTGTAATTTTGGCTTAATTAATCACATATACTTACAGTATGTTCCAATTATTCTATGAAGAATACGATGGACATATCTTCTGACCCCCCAACACATGCCTTCTGATTTTCTAACACCTTTTAATTACAACATGCTTATTACAAATTGAAGGAAACTTATCCAACTAATCTTTCTTTTGTTTTACATGCACAATTATAAGATTACCTAAGTCGGGTTTAGAGGTGTGCACATGTATTATAAGCTGGATTTTGCCGTTGTGACTTGATGGATGTGTGTATGCCTCAGCCTATTCTAAGTTAATGTTTTCTCTGTTATGCAGCAAATTTCAAGCCAAAATTTTACTCTGGCTCTGAATCCTTTCATTAATGGTAGCAAGGCCCTTTCCTTTGTTAACAATGACACTATGTCGTTATTCTTCTTCTCAGCGTGTAGATGTGTGCTATTTTACACCTTCTGATAATCTAGTGTGCTTGCCAAACTCATGTCATATCCTCTAATTTACTGGAAATCATCACCCATTATGTACTGTATGGGTACTCCCTGGGACTGGGACTGTGTGATAAGGAAAGAAAAAGAAAAAAAAGTCTCCTTTCAGTTTTGAATTTATTTGTCATTGTGAGGTGACTGGAGGCCACTGCTGAAATGCTAGCAGCACTGATTGGCACTGCAGCCAGTGTAACAGTGTATGCATATATAACTATATATATATATAGATATATATATATCTATATATATATATCTATATCTATATATATATATGTTTATATATGCATACATATATAACCTTATTCAAGAAAGAGTGCTAATTCTTAAACCTGCTAATCCATACTAGCTAATGTTAATTATTCCTGCTAAAGTCAGTGTAGTACAAGTAAATTCTTATTCGTTGTTATAAGTTGCGGCCCTTAAGTGCGTTTATCCTCTTGGTTCCTAACTGATTCTGCCCCCCTCTTGCACAGATGCATACTTACTGAGTTCCGTCTGGACTCCATTGTTTGTTTAAATCCTGTGGTGAAAGTCTTGCTCTCCTGGTCGCACGTGCACAGTAGATCCCCACTCGCTTCTAAGGGGCTTGTCTACCTCCTTCTCCCACCTGGGAGAAGGCCCCACAGAAATCAGTGGTGATGTACTTCACAGACGTGACCAAAAGAGGTAGATGTTTTGCCGCAGGATGTAAAAAAACAACAGAGGCCAGGCCTATCAGAACTTGACAAATATTAATCTGTGTAGTGGGAGAGTGCTATCGGTAGGTCAGCTTATAGTGCACTTTTTTTAAGGTGTACTTATGCTTTAAGAATTGTCAATCTTCATTAAATAACTATAACAAGCAATACAATTCAGATAATCTACAAGGCCTGACTACCAGCAATGTGGTTTGGTTTAGTTCAGCAGCAATTGTGCAGTATAGCCAAAAAGAGTAAAAAGGGTCTGGCAGCTTATTTTACAAGGACTATCATAGAAAATTACATTTTATTGGAAATATATGAAGGAGCATACATATGACTCACTTCATTGAATTCATTATAGAATTGGGCCCAGCAGTGCTTTCACAGGGGAAGTCCTTAACAATATGTAAACTACTACTCAAGCAGACATCCCAACCTGCAAAACCTTATTTCAGGGAGGTTCCCATCTCATTTCAGGGAGGTGCCCTTTCTGGTTTGGTTTTTTACAGCGGCCGTCGTCAGAATATAAAAGAAATAAAAATGATAATTATATATATATATAAAAAACGCTGAGGAGTAAAGTCCCTGATACACAGTTGACTAGTTGCTATGGGCAGCAAATGAAATAAATGTTCTCTATAACTAGACAACCAGGACATATAATTGATTCTATATTATCCACAAAGGGTTAACAGCACTCTCTCAACCCTGCAGCAGTAGATCTCAGTGCCTGTACCTGCTCTCAATAGTAGTCTATGTCTGCCCTCTCTGTGCAGCAAGTAGCTTCTTCCTTCTGAGACAGAGCCAAGCGAAAGGTTTACTCAGAGTACACCTTTCAGGGAGAAAATGCCTCTCTCGCGGACGTCAGGGAGCCGCTGTCTAATTGAGGGAGACTCCCTGAACATCAGGGAGACTTGAGATCCCTGACTCAAGTGACTTGTAGCTTACACAGGACTTTCCTTTTTACTTTCAGTAACCCCCCTTAATCTCCTCACTTCCAGCGTGAACATGTTTAAATTTAGTTGCCTTGTCTCATAGCTTTTGTCCTCCCCAATATCGTTAATAAACAGGTTGAATAGCATGGGGCCTAGCACAGAATCCTGAGGCACGCCACTCATGACCCTATACCAATCTGAAAAGGAGCCATTTAGCGATACTCTCTGGACCCGGTCATGTAGCTTGTTCTCTGTCCATGTACACACCATTTCATCTATGCCCATAGACCTCAGTTTGTGTAGTAAGCGTATATGTGGTACCGTGTCAAACGCTTTCGAAAAATCCAAATATACTACATCCACCGGCCTCCCTCCATCCAGATCTCTACTTACCTCTTCGTACAATGTTAGTAGGTTCGTGGCTTTCCTAAACCCATGCTGATTATCATTTACTATACCATTATCATGAACAAACTCTACTAAGTAGTCCTTTATCATTCCCTCTAACAGTTTGCATACTATGGATGTAAGACTGACTGGTCTGTAGTTCCCAGGTTGGCATCTTAACCCCTTTTTGAATATAGGTACTACCGTAGCCTTCCGCTAGTCACTTGGTACTCTACCAGTCATTAGGGATCCTTGAAAATGGGGAATAATGGTCTCGCTATAACCTGCCTGAGTTCTTTAAGTACCTTGGGGTACAGGTTATCTGGCCCTAATGCTTTATTTGCATTAAGTTTTTCAAGTCTATGTTGATCCCCGGCTGCTGTCAACCACTGAGGTATATTTTGCAATGAGCTACTTCCATTCTTATCTACATTGAACCTGTCTTTTTCCTGAGTGTATACTGAGGAGAAAAAAGAATTCAACACCTCGGCCCTCTTCCTGTCATTTGTGATTAATCTCCCGTTTTCATCCTTTATTGGGCCTATCGCCATTTATTTGTTGTTATTATTGGAATATCTGGAAAGTATATAAATAGCCAAGAACAAACATTACATATATTGAAGCTTGCCATTCCTTAGACATAGTTGCTGTATTAATTCTTATCAAGCTAAATACATTTTATGCAAGTAATGAAAAAAACCTTTTGACCTTGCCAGAATTCCAGCTTCCCTGTAACTTCCTCTGAACTGATATCTTACACAATCTTATCAGTTTTCCCAGTTCTCTTCCATGATCTACAAAACAACATGTAATGGAGATGAGGAGAGAAAAAGGTGTCCCTAGACTAAATAAGGAGAGCAGCCTAGGGTGACAACACTGCTTCTTCATAGATACAGTGAGTGACACCCCGGTGTAGACTGGAAGTGGCTAAATGGGGCTGAAGGAGATCAACAGCATTGAGGTGCAAGAAAGGATGTAAACAAGGTAATAACAGCATATTATAGTAAAAAAAATGCAATTGTTTAGTGCTTTAGGAACAAACTAAACAGAATCCGGTCAGAGGTAAAATCTGCTTTGCAGACCATGCATGCAATTAAAGGTAATTCCATTACTTTTATTTCTATTTTTAATGAATGATTCAAAGGAGGCAGCAACCTTACTGTAACCTAATTCAAACAAAGCACAGAAAACAGCTGTCCTGGAGATAAGTGGCAAATTCAAAGGATATGAATGGAAATAAAAGCCATGGGAAAGTCACTGGGTCCTGTGGCCATTTCCTGCGAGTTTCACAGCCTTCTTTCCTCCACACAAACTTTCAAAGGATCGACTACAAATGGGAGGTGGAAGGCCTAGTTCACATTTCACAGGGGTAGAAATTCCAGGTGAGTGTCTACATACATGATGGTAAAATCTGTCTCAGCAGGGGGCAGCCGTTTAATAGGGGAAGGAGCAGATTTAGCACACAAACGACAACGCATTAATGTAACCAAAGGAAGGCTTCCTTACTGCAATAAAACGTTTTAGACAAATTCATTAAAACACCATATAGGAACAACTGCATAGCCTTCCCAGCATGTTTTTTTTTTATTTAAGACATAAAATTTGTGTCATGAATTAAAGGTGAACTATAGTTAAGACAAAAATCCTCTGCAAATTTAGGTAAATTCAGATAGTCACAAAAATATTAGTACATTAGGTATTTTTTTGAAGCTCCACGTGTCTTTTTTTTTGTTTTTTTTGTTTAGAACCCCATCATGTCTAGTTACCATTGTTCAGTTTGAATGGATCTATTTTTTTGCTCAGATGATGTCCCAAAAGATTTTCCACACTTGGGATAACTGATGTTGTTTGGTGTAAGGTAACTGTTAACAATTTGTGCAGTCATCGACAAATACCTTTTCCCTAAAACAAGGGTGGAATTTTCCATAGTGCTACTGAGAAGCATGTGAGGCAAAGAAAGGTTCCTGTCATGTATGATAATTATTATTTGAGATCACTGAAGCTGATTACATGCAATTTGATTGTAGTGACCAAGGGCTTTAATCAACTTGACTAATGCCTGAGCTGCTGATCTTCAATGGTCTTCATGATGGTAACTTTGATACAACATTGATTACTGCAGCAAATCTAAATCTTTTAAATAAGAACATTTTGTTGCTACTCCATTTTCAAATTGCTGTCAGCTTGGAATATCACCAAGAAGGATAAACAGTTGTGCTTTGGTTACCTGTGCTCCATATTCGGCAACAAATTCACATATGGGTACCTATACATGATCTAGCCAAATAGCTTTAGAGAAAACAGAATTATTAGAATTCTAGAATTATTAAAATTGTAACCATGATGCAAAATGGCAGAATATTTTTTTAAACTGATATTACAAACTGAAAATTATCTTTAACCCTCTGTTACACAAAGTACAGAGGCAGCGGCGTCACAAGGGGGGTGCGGCCCGCACCTGGTTGCCACTATTGGAGGGGTGACACCAAAATTATTGACAGTTCGCCCCCTATGAAGAGTCGGGCACTCCATCACGGACCGAGAGCCCGACACTGTCAGGAGAGAGGAGGGGACCCGGCGACATACCTTATCCCGCCGGGTGAACGTCCCCTCCTCTCTCTGCCGGCGTCCAACACCAAGATGGCCACCGGCAGGCATCAATATGACGACCGCGCATGGGCGAAGATGTCATTGTGCACGCTTGCGGCAACGTCACATGCATGCGCGATGACATCATGGTGGGGTGTCACCCAGTCTCCGCTCCGGGTAACACCCAGCCTCGGGACGCCCCTCTATAAAGGTTATCTCAAGGCCTTTTTTGTACACATATATTTACTATATAAACATAAAGTAGTGATCTTCAACATAAGCCACTGTCAATGAAGGGGTAGGCTGGTTTAATGGCCAAGAATAGTCTAGGAACTATTGCCTGGGGTGTCTAATGAAGTCTGGGTTAATACAGATTATCATGATTGTGATCCTTCCAAAATTGACAGAACTGGCCAATAGCCATGTAACAGTTATGTATGTTTTTCTTGGATGTGTCACACAGTGTCACTCTCTGGCTACTCAGATGTGCTTTGTCTGTACTGTACTCACCTAGCAGACGATTAAAACCTCTCAGTAGGACAGCGACTCCATATGTAACTACAAAGTGAGTTTGTCTAGAAATCGTCTTGCAGGTCTGGGAATGCAATTTGAATAAAGACTTCCAAGAGGTCAGATTAAGATTAGGAGGTTTAGGCACATCTGCATGCAAAAGAACCCTTAAACACAAACATTAAATCAGACACCAAGAACAGCATGTGTTAATGGACACAAAATGCGTAATTAGATGCTACAACAATTCAAGCACATCTGGACAGTCATTGGATGCTTTACGTGGCTTGAGAAAAATACAAGTAATGTCACAATACCAAAACTGGGTTCAAAGTATATCTGGGTTGGAAATATTGTTTGTTATTGTCAGTGCAATATAGCATTAGGAGGACAAGCTTTATATTGTACCGTATATGTCGGGGGTTTAAACACCTTTTAGTGAACTGTTTGCCAACAGAACTGTCTGAAGATATCTTTAATCTAGATATTTTTTTATTTTGTTGATTTTAACCACTTCACTTAAACAATTTTAACACACATATAAGCTGGATTTTTCTCTAGAAAACTGCTTAGAGCCCCCAAACAATTATGTTTTCTGAAAGCGGAGGCCCTGTAGAATAAATAAATGCTAGTTGAAATATTCTATGTGGCACAATATTTGCGCAAATGTTTTTCAAATCAATATTTTTAGGAAAAAATCCACTAAAATTAAATCTGAAATGAAAGATAAATAAATAGCACTGAACAGAATTTTTTTGTTGCAAAGTGATTTTAAAAACTATCAGTAGGAGCTAAACGTTTGAAGACTTGGTACAGATTGGTACTGTTTTAGAACGTGCACAGCCGCTCTTTTATCATGTCCTTTGTATGCTTAAATGAGAACTATGAGGTGAGTGATTTTCACTCATCCTCATAGTTTGAGCCGTCGTGTGACAATGAAACTGTCACACATCGGCTCAATAGATCGGGAAGTGAGCAAACACATACCGTCGCTCGCTCACTTCTCGATCATGTCCCTGCAGAGGCTCCCTGCAGGGATTCCCCCTTCCCCTCTCTGATCCTCCAGCGCTGACTGTCGGAATGGATGGGGGAGGGGGCGGGTACAGCTGTCTCTGTCTCTAGATAGACAGAGCCAGCTTTCACTCACACAGCTGGGTGGATCTCGACAGTAATGTCGGGATCCCCCCTCTACGGCGGTCTCAGTATACCGCGCAACAAACAGGTGTTCCGTGAAATTTCCTTGTTATTAAATATTCCACGGTCACCTGTTAGTGGTATTATAACAAAGTGCATGCAACTGGGAACAACAGCAATGTAAAATGACAGAGCAGGGTCAGCGCATGCTCAAGCGCACAATGCGCAGAAGTTGCCAACTGTCTGCAGAGTCAATAGCTACAGACCTCCAAACTTCGTGTGGCCTTCAGATTGGCACAACAACAGTGAGTAGAGAGTTTCATGGAATGGGTTTCCATGTCCCAGCAGCTGCATCCAAGCCTTACATCACCAAGTGCAATGCAAAACGTCAGATGCAGTGGTGTACAGCACGCCGCCACTGGACTCTGGAGAAGTGGAGACATGTTCTCTGGAGTGACAAATTACGCTTCTCTGTCTGGCTATCCGATGGACCGGTCTGGGTTTGGCGGTTGCCAGGAGAACGGTACTGCCTAACTGCATTGTGCCAAGTGTAAAGTTTGGTGGAGGGGGGATAATGGTGTGGGGCTGTTTTTCAGTGGTTGGGCTCGGCCCCTTAATTCCAGTGAAGGGAACTCTTAAGGCATCAGCAAACCAAGACTTTTTGGACAATTTCATGCTCCCAACTTTGTGGGAACAGTTTGGGGATGTCCCCTTCCTGTTCCAACATGACTGCGCACCAGTGCATAAAGACATGGATGAGCGAGTTTGGGGTGGTGGAACTTGACTGGCCTGCACAGAGTCCTGACCTCAACATGATAGAACACCTTTGGGATGAATTAGAGCGGAGACTGCGTGCCAGGCCTTCTCGTCCAACATCAGTACCTGACCTCACAAATGTGCTTCTGGAAGAATGATCAAACAATCCCATAGACCAGGGCTCAAAATTTCAAGTCCTAAGTTACTAGCCAGGCCTTAATAGTTACTCGCCACAAGTTGTCCCACTAGCCCCTACCCTGCCCCGGCCTTAACTCTGTCAGGTCAGCGGTGTGACGCAGAGTACAGAGATCATTAACAACATCGAGTACAGAGACCTGCGGTGTGATTCACAGTACAGAGACCTGCAGTGTGATGGACAGTACAGAGACCTGCAGTGTGATGCACAGTACAGAGACCTGCAGTGTGATGCACAGTACAGAGACCTGCGGTATGATGCACAGTACAGAGACGTGCGGTGTGATGCACAGTACAGAGACCTGCGGTATGATGCACAGTACAGAGACCTGCGGTGTGATGCACAGTACAGAGACC
>NW_017306532.1:1415438-1419554 GCF_000935625.1 Nanorana parkeri
GGACATGTCGTAATTGAACTACAAGTTCCAGCATGCCCTCATTGTCCCTGTACGCCCGTCAAATATGACCCAGGGAATAGTAACGAGCTGATTGGCAGGCTCCCTTCCTCCTTCTATGCAGTGGAGCCCGGGTCCCTGTAGGGAAGAAGCCTGCCAATCAACTGGTTATCATGGCAAGTGGACCGTGAATTTTTTAAACTTTTTAATCACCTTTTTATTTAAATCTAATAATTTTATTTTATTTTTTTTAAATGTTATTTATTTAATTATTTTTTTAACAATTTTTTTTTTCCACTTAACTCTATCGCTATCACACAGGAACTAACAATCCCCTTTCTCTTTAGTGAACCTGTCACCTCCAATAAGAGGACAGAGGTAAGTGAAGGGGGGTGGCAGGGGGAGGAGGACAGACGGATTATTTTCCTCGCCTGCTCTGTAGCAGCAGTGACCGAGGAGGAGAGAGAACTGACACAACGATCGCCGCTGCTGAAGCAGCGATCGCCGCTGTAGAAGCGGCAGCAGTTCCCCCCCTGAATTTCCACTTGCCCCCACGCGATTTTCATTTGCCAATTGCGAGGGGGCAGGTGGAAATTTTGAGCCCTGGCATAGACACACTCCTAAACCTTGTGGACGCCTTCCCAGAAGAGTTGAAGCTGTTATAGCGGCAAAGGGTGGGCCATCTCAGTGTTGAACCCTACAGACTAAGCCTGGGATGCCATTAAAGTTCATGTGTGTGTAAAGACAGGTGTCCCAATACTTTTCACAATATAGTGTATATTAGGGATGCACAGATACTTTTCGAGTACCAGTGCAGATACTTGGCATTTTCATGAGAACTACCAGGGTTGCAGCAGTTGCAGCTGGGACCTGGCTCCGGTGCTCCACCACTGTCCTGGAATCATTAGTCTGTATTGTTTTAGAAAAACTGTCACATGACAATAAACAAAAATTTATCAGTACTCGTACTTGGAAGTACTCGGCAAGTACCAGTACTCGTACTCGCAAAACTGGTATCTGTGCATCCCTTTATTTATATTTATAAAAACAAAATCGTACATTAAAACAGAGATGTACACATCCGAGGAGCTCCGTGTGCTCCTTACAAATGACAGCTGCCTTCTAATTTTTGAATTTTTCTCTAGTGTTGTCTTGGAGCTCAAAAGTATCGGTACATGTACTCGTACTTGTACCAAGTACTGTACTTGGTATCTGTGCAACCCTAGTGTATATGCAGATAAGGACTTATGACTTTCCCCTTACTTTCATGGTCTTACAAGTTGTTCAGTAACTGTAATCTTTGTAGCTAGAGGGTCAGCATAACAGCCAGGCAACTAGCATTTTGTAGAAGCAGGTCAGCTGTAAAAGCCCCATATTTTGCTTTATGACAAGTCCACATTAGATACTTTTACATCATCTACTATGTCAGGAAATATAGCTGTTGAATGATCCTTTATGTCATGTCTCACTACCTGTGACCAGCAGATGTCAGTACAGAGCACATCAACCAAGTCAGAATTTGTTGCAGATAGCTGTTAAATTCCTTTATTTATGAGGCTGGCATTTCGAATATCTATATGTGTATAATCAGGAATAAAATTGCATACAAACCAATATTTATATTTCTATATATTGAATTAAATTTTACATAAATATTGCTTTTTTGATTAATTCATACAAAAGCTGAAGAGCACTGGAGCAGGCCATTCAGATTCCTTGCTTTAACTGTAAGGCTGGGTTCACACCTAGGCGTATTGAATATGCACGTCTGTCGCGCGTTTTTTTTACCGCGATTCGCGGTAAAAAAGTCGCGCGATTCCGAAGGCTACTTGGCTGTATCCCAATGTAAAACGCCCTACAAAACGGCCCAAAGAAGTACAGGTACTTGTTTGAGCGTAGGCCGTTTTGTAGGGCGTTTCAGACGGGCGGAAATACGGAAAGGTGTGAACCAGACCCATAGAAAACAATGGGATTTTCATGTTTGTACGTTTTGTTGAGCGTTCATAGAGCGTTGAACGCGTGACAAAACGTAAAGGTGTGAACGGGGCCTTAGAGGTAACCTGAATAGTTTCTATATCTTCACTATCGCGCCAGTTGTCTTTGTTTGATTTTAATAAAATATCCCTAGAGTGAAGGTCTCCAATGTGTTACGATAAAGGATATATGAAAGCATGTGTTGGTTGGGGTAACATCTAATAACATATCTTTAATTCTAATGCACTGGAAAAAAGTACTGTTACATTTTAACTGAGAGATAATAATGATGATGGTAATACAACAAATAAAAATAGATATTGAGGTACTGATTTGCTAAAGGTCTATGTTCATTTCCCATTGCATTAAATATGGGCAGTGCTACAGAATGACTTATACAAATTGACATGTGTACAATGCTCAGCAATGTATGTGTGGCGGTTCAATATTTTAGTGCAAATATGCACTCTTGTTACTACACTAGACCAGGGCTCAAAATTTCAATTCCTGAGCTACTAGCCAGGCCTTAAGAGTTACTCGAACCATACATCCCTGTAGCTGGCTGTTTCCAAATCTGCAACAGGTTCAAGGGAAATGCTAAACATTAGAATGTAATAAAATAATTTCAAAAGCATGCTTTGTAAATGTTAAATCCCAGTTGAACTTTCAGTTTAAAACTGAACTCCAGGCAGATATATGAGACACAAATTATCGCAGCTCTTTATTCATTCATAAAAAAAAAATGTTTTTGTCAATGCAAGCATTGTAAGTGCCTGAATTTGACTTGTAGGGTTATTCACAAAGCTTTAAATCAGATAAATATATTCCAGGTGCAGTGGCGTCGCTACAGGGGGGCGAGGGGGGCAAATGCCCCCCCCGGGTATTGCTTTGCATACTGCCGCCCCAGGCGAAGAGATGAAGGGGCGCATGAAGGGTTGCCACCGTATGGGATTCACCTGTATCAGTGGCGTAGCAAGGGGGGCGCCCATTGAGGTCTGGGCATCCAACCCCCTGCCCCCCCGTGGACTATGGGGCAGTGCAGAGTCCCGGTGTTAGAACACCAGGTCCCGCACTGCCGACTCAGTAAGGGGGCGGGCTCTCCTCTCCCAACCGCGTCCCTAGTAACAGGCGGCGGGAGAGGAGAAGTGAGTCACATGACCGGCCCCCAGCAGTGAACACAGAGTCTGGCTGCGATCCTGCGCCGTGGCTGGGTGAGTCAGACCCGGGCGAGGGGGGGGGAGGGTGCGAGGGTTATGTGCTTTTTTTTCATTCAATTAGAAAAGTGTATTATAATGGGGAACGTTACACTGTAATGTTGCCTATTATAATCTATTTCTCTGATTAAATGATTACATACAGGGCTTCTGTTCTATCAAAAATTGTGGCTACGTTAGAATGTGTGACCGGTCACGTTGTCACACATTTAAATGTAATCCAGCCCATTTTTTTGGCGGTGGAATGTGTGACCGCCAATAGGTCAAGCATTCTAACGCTTTCTCAGCTGTTCCAGGGCAGATCGGCATCGCAAATCGTATGTACAGGAGAACCGATCTGCCATGGAACAGCTGATCGCTCCTGAAATGTCACTTTTATCCGACTTTGTGACTGATCTCACATTCCACCGCACTCACAAAGTCGGATAGAAGTGACATTTCAGGACCGATCAGCTGTTCCAGGGCACATCAGGTCTTCTGAACATACGATTTGCGATGCCGTTCTGCCCTGGAACAGCTGAGAAAGTGTTGGAATGCTTCACCTATTGGCGGTCACACATTCCACTGCCAAAAAACTGGGCGGGATTACATTAAAACATGTGACCACGTCACCGGTGACACATTCTAATGTAGTCACAAACTTGTGTTTGTATCTGACTGAAAGCAGCAGCTTGGGGGATAGCCTGAGGAGCAGCTGGAGGCAGACCCCTACTCCTACATCAAGGTAGGAGTCTGAGTCTAGCCTACCTTTCCATTGAACTGTGTAATAGGGATGTGCCGATACCACTGGTAGCCGCCATTAAAGCCACACACCCACTGGTCGCTCTGGGTTAGCTATGCGGGGTTAATAGTTGCTCTGGGTTAGCTGTGCGGGGTTAATGGTCGCTCTGGGGTAGCTGTGCGGGGTTAATATCGGCTCTTCCGTAGCTGT
>NW_017306532.1:1423397-1426098 GCF_000935625.1 Nanorana parkeri
CCGTGGACTATGGGGCAGTGCAGAGTCCCGGTGTTAGAACACCAGGTCCCGCACTGCCGACTCAGTAAGGGGGCGGGCTCTCCTCTCCCAACCGCGTCCCTAGTAACAGGCGGCGGGAGAGGAGAAGTGAGTCACATGACCGGCCCCCAGCAGTGAACACAGAGTCTGGCTGCGATCCTGCGCCGTGGCTGGGTGAGTCAGACCCGGGCGAGGGGGGGGGAGGGTGCGAGGGTTATGTGCTTTTTTTTCATTCAATTAGAAAAGTGTATTATAATGGGGAACGTTACACTGTAATGTTGCCTATTATAATCTATTTCTCTGATTAAATGATTACATACAGGGCTTCTGTTCTATCAAAAATTGTGGCTACGTTAGAATGTGTGACCGGTCACGTTGTCACACATTTAAATGTAATCCAGCCCATTTTTTTGGCGGTGGAATGTGTGACCGCCAATAGGTCAAGCATTCTAACGCTTTCTCAGCTGTTCCAGGGCAGATCGGCATCGCAAATCGTATGTACAGGAGAACCGATCTGCCATGGAACAGCTGATCAGTGGACTATGGGGCAGTGCAGAGTCCCGGTGTTAGAACACCAGGTCCCGCACTGCCGACTCAGTAAGGGGGCGGGCTCTCCTCTCCCAACCGCGTCCCTAGTAACAGGCGGCGGGAGAGGAGAAGTGAGTCACATGACCGGCCCCCAGCAGTGAACACAGAGTCTGGCTGCGATCCTGCGCCGTGGCTGGGTGAGTCAGACCCGGGCGAGGGGGGGGGAGGGTGCAAGGGTTATGTGCTTTTTTTTCATTCAATTAGAAAAGTGTATTATAATGGGGAACGTTACACTGTAATGTTGCCTATTATAATCTATTTCTCTGATTAAATGATTACATACAGGGCTTCTGTTCTATCAAAAATTGTGGCTACGTTAGAATGTGTGACCGGTCACGTTGTCACACATTTAAATGTAATCCAGCCCATTTTTTTGGCGGTGGAATGTGTGACCGCCAATAGGTCAAGCATTCTAACGCTTTCTCAGCTGTTCCAGGGCAGATCGGCATCGCAAATCGTATGTACAGGAGAACCGATCTGCCATGGAACAGCTGATCGCTCCTGAAATGTCACTTTTATCCGACTTTGTGACTGATCTCACATTCCACCGCACTCACAAAGTCGGATAGAAGTGACATTTCAGGACCGATCAGCTGTTCCAGGGCACATCAGGTCTTCTGAACATACGATTTGCGATGCCGTTCTGCCCTGGAACAGCTGAGAAAGTGTTGGAATGCTTCACCTATTGGCGGTCACACATTCCACTGCCAAAAAACTGGGCGGGATTACATTAAAACATGTGACCACGTCACCGGTGACACATTCTAATGTAGTCACAAACTTGTGTTTGTATCTGACTGAAAGCAGCAGCTTGGGGGATAGCCTGAGGAGCAGCTGGAGGCAGACCCCTACTCCTACATCAAGGTAGGAGTCTGAGTCTAGCCTACCTTTCCATTGAACTGTGTAATAGGGATGTGCCGATACCACTGGTAGCCGCCATTAAAGCCACACACCCACTGGTCGCTCTGGGTTAGCTATGCGGGGTTAATAGTTGCTCTGGGTTAGCTGTGCGGGGTTAATGGTCGCTCTGGGGTAGCTGTGCGGGGTTAATATCGGCTCTTCCGTAGCTGTGCGGGGTTAATATCGGCTCTGGGGTAGCTGTGCGGGGTTAATGTCGGCTCTGGTGTAGCTGTGTGGGGTTAATGTCGGCTCTGGGGTAGAATATTTCTAATCTTATTTATATATACTTTATTACTTTTTTTTTCAGTGGTATGATTTAGTGGGGAAAATTATTAGTGCCCCCCCAGTTTTGACTGTGGTATCTTATGTGCCCCCCTATATATTGTTCCTAGAGTCGCTACTGTCCAGGTGTCAGTGGCGGAACTACCATCATTGCGACCGATGTGGTCGCTATAGGGCCCGCGGCACTGGGGGGGCCCAGATCCCCGCTGCTCTCCCCGGCTTGTATGTGCTGAGGCAGCGGGGATCCGAAAAAAAATGGACGGCGTCTGCAGTTATATCATCGTGATCGAGCGGCAGGCGGGGAGGAGAGTAGAGCCGCTGTCCTCCTGCCAGTTTCAGGATGACAGCGGCTGTGTGCGTGGCCGAGCGGGGGATCGGTGAGTATCATTGATATTTACCGATCCTCCGTGTGCAGCAGAAACACCGGAGCGATCGTCTGATCACTCCAGTGTTTGTAAATAACTGGGGACACATAGTACTATGTGTCCCCAGTTATGAATGAACAGGCTGTGATTTACATCACAGCCTGTCCATTCAAGATTTCCTCAATGGGGAGAAGCAGTCACTACAGAGGCTTTTCCCCATTGAGCATCTGCTTGATAGTAAATATGTTACTATCAACAGTTTGTGAATGAATGGGAAGCCTCTGTACTGAGTGCTTCCCATTCACTGAGTGCTGAGACTGCAGAAAAAGACATAGAGGACTCTGTCTCCTCAATGTCTTTTTCTATTTCAAAAGGGAAATGTCAGGGGTCTGTTTAGACCCCCAATATTTCCCCGAAGCCTCCCCAACAGTAAAATAATAATAAATAATAATAAAAAAAATGTGTAAATAAATTTAAAAAAAGAACAAACCCCCCTCCCTCCCCCCCACAACAGGGACATGCGCTCCAGTGCGTTGTTAGAACGCATC
>NW_017306532.1:1426405-1460005 GCF_000935625.1 Nanorana parkeri
AACAGGCACATGCGCTGCAGTGCGTTGTTAGAACGCATCACATGATTTTTTTCTTTTGTAAAAAAAGAATTCATTTAACTGTGGCAGCGCATGGCAAAGCTTTGTGACGCATTGCCGTGCGTTGTGATACCTTGTGTTGTAATTAAATATACGCCGGTATCATTTTATCACAACATAAACACCATCACAGCGCAAAAAACATTTATAACATAAATCGCTTATTTACAGTTTAGCGTTCCTTCATTTTTGTATAATCCTCCTTTCCTCAGCCTCTCATTGATGTGGCAGTATTAAAGTAACGTGTTAGGCCCCATTCAGGCGCCATTCACACCAGGGCGGAAGCGTTTCATCGTAGTTTCCGCATGATTTTTGAAAGAGCATTTTTGGCTGTTTTGAATGGCGTTCCAGCGCTGATGTTTTCTGTACAGTCTAAGTAGAAAGGCCTGTCCTCTGCCAGCATGCAGTAAAGAAGGATCATTGCTCTCTGTTTGGAAGCAGTGGTCTCTCTGCAGAGGTCCCAAACACCCCCTGCTGAGTTAGACTTTTAAATCTATGCAATCAGCAGATCTATACTACCTTCCAATTGGAGAGCTCTAGCTCTGACTCAGCAGGAGGCATGCCGAACTTCTGCAGAAGGACCACTGCTTTCCCTACAGATCAGCTGCTGCTATAAAAAAAAGTTTTTGGGGCAGGAAAATGACACTTCTGTTATTAAAAAAACAAACCAAAAATCTATATATGTTCCTTTTTCAATACTAAATCGGTATTATGTTTACAGGTACCTACTTTAGATGTAAATTAGTCCATCAAACCTATTTCACTCTTTTAACGTTAAAATGGCTCTGTTGCTGGCTTAAAAAATTAGAACCACAATCTGCAAAAGAAGAGGATTTATATTCCCCTGTCCTGTTCTACAATCTTCGCTCTGGAGCTGCCTGAAGAATCTTCACATTCAAAACTTCTGGAAACATCACATGCCTGTGTCTCCGGCGGCATGCTGTGGCCCCTATGTCACTGCTGTGTCCTGTACTCTCATAGGGGCCTGCAGGAGGAACCACAGAATAAACTACAAAAAATCCCATATAATTGAATTGGTTGGTATAGATATTAAAGATACTTTATTGTTTATTTGTGCAGTAGTTAATTATCCTCGTTCATAAAAATTTAATTTCAGATTCAAATGCAAATTAGCTTTGGATATTGCCAATAAATCATCTCATGAGAAAAGATAGTTTAAATGCATATTTCATAAGACATATATTTAGCTCTACTATTTGATTCTTTAATACTATTCTATTACTCTTTAATATTTTGTGACTTTGTCTTCATGCAGATGGGAAGTATTTATAACACGTGTGTGATGAGTGGTTGCAAAATACAGAAAGTATCTAGTTTTGTGTGCATTCACACTTTGACACCTGTCTGTTATCACTGTAAACACACATGTTGTGGAATAATTATATTCCAACCAAGTTAAATGAGCAACCACTGTAATTTAGTAGTGTTTACATAACCTACTCTGAGAGCATTGTAATGTGACATGTTGTATTAATACTGTTGTGACATTTAACCTACTTTCCTTGAGCCACATCTTCCTACAATGTAGGTAAATCTTAAAAGGCATGTTACTGCCATTTGTATAAGGAGTGCATGTATTACACAAAGCAAGAAAATCAGTTCAGGGATCAGTATTGCCTACTTGTGGGGTTCAAAACAACATCATTTTCCAGTAAGGAGGTCTCATTAAAGTGACACTAAACTCAGGAGTTAAATCTTAAACATTCATTCAAGTACCCCAATTGTCACTGTGTGTGTTGTAAAGTAGCCATTGCTCCAAGCTCACTCCCATGATCAACTACAATCTCATGTTTAGTTTACTAATTTGTATTGAGATTGTAATCCATCACAGGAGACACCTTGGAGGGATGGCTTATTTACATAGGGACCATGTGGAACAAAAATAGCCACCCTCCAGTAGGAAGAACAGTGGCAGCACAAATTCAGAGATGATTTGAGGATCTACAGCTGAGTGATGCACAAATAAGATACATTTTTGGTAATAGTTAAGGTACTTGATTGTATTTTTAAGATTTATCTCTTGAGTTTAGAGTCACTTTAAGTTCTAAATCTAAAGTACAGTAACCGATAACAGCCAAGCAGAACCCAGTCTGTTGATCAGACCATTAAAAGATTCTGTTTGAATGCTATGGGTACTGCACTTAGGAATTAACACTTAGGAATAAGACCTTTTTATTGATTAAAGGAGAACTATGGGGTTAGTGCTTTTCCCCCTAGTTCTCCTAAGAGTAACGGGAGGATACAAACTAGCTCCCTCCCGTGACCCAAAGCTCAGTATACCGCAAGCTACAGCTCACGGTATACTGAGACGCCGCAGCCGGAACGGATCCCGACAATTATGTCTGGATCCACCCAGCTGCGTGAGTGACAGCTGGCTCTGCATATCTAGAGGCAGAGCCAGCTGTACCAGCCAGCGCTGGAGGATCGGATGGCCGGGGGGATAATCCAGCCCCTCTCCTGTCACGGCTCTCTGCCAGAACAGGATCGAGAAGTGAGCGAGCGCCGGTATGTGTTCACTCACTTCTCGATCTACTGAGCCGACCTGTGAGAGTTTCATTGTAACAGGTCGGCTCAGATTATGAGGCTGAGTGAAAATCACTCGCCTCATAATTCTCCTTTAAGCCCAAAGTGTTATAATAGTCAGTGGCACAAGACCAAAGCCCAGGCCATTTAGGGACAGGTAATTAGACAAAGATATGGGAGTGGCCTCTAAATTTAGTAAATCATTATTATTTGGGCCTGTGTTGACTGGCTTTGGACTTGTGTGGATGACATTACATCTGACATCAGTTTGAAATACTTCTGAAATCATTCGGAATGCATTCACAGATGCATTTATCCTGCAGTTGAGCTAGTTACTAGCGGGTATTGCATTCCTGTAGACTTGCATGAAAATGCAAAACCTGACTAAAGTTACCAAAAGCCCATTGACACAAGCCCCTTTAAGGCTACTGTCTTTCTTAAAGGTAACCTCTTACTTTAGTATGCTTAATCAATAACTAACTGGGATACACCCTGATATAGGGGAGCTGAAATACAGTAACTGTTAGCTCCTGTGAGTTTTAACTGTGTTTAATATGAAACGGCACTATTATTCTAGTTGCTGATCAACCACCAGCACGTTTCTCTCTTTTCCTGCCTCTTCAGGCTTTCAGATACCTTTCAGCAGTGTGGCTCTTTTGACCTCCTAGGAGTAGGAGGAAACTACAAGGGAGAGGAGTGAATGGCCCATGAGAATGGAGCTCTATATTGTACATATGCAGATCTCCAAGATTCATGCAAGCCACTGTGGTTGTGAGTATTTACCATCTTGCACAGATGTTTCTGCTGTACTTAAGTAAGATTGATATGTTGCTATTGTAATGGGTAAGTGTGGCTACATCAGCAATAAGGCAAACTGTCTTAGAGAGCACTTGCATATTAGATTAAAGTTACAGTGTCTTTCTAATTTGAGTACATACAAATTATGCTGTTAACTAAGTTGCATAACTGTGTGGTTATTAAATTGTCCTCTGGAGTTACCTATTTTGATCTCCCAGCAGATTTTTGTCTTATGTTGAGTGCCTCCCTCCTGATCTAATGTTGGATAGTTATTTTTTAATCTGGGAACATTAAGTGAAATTAGGCTAGCAATAACTTCTCAACAGCAAAGTATATGTGGTTAGAAGTCTGGTGGAATTGCAGATAGAACACTGCAGGGAGGGACCAGTACTAGGCTGTGCTCCTGAATCATTAAGGACACACCATCTGAAGAGTCATCAACTGTGGCTCCTTAAAGTGTGTAATTTGTTAGGGTCATCACCAGTTTTGTGTTTTGAATGAAAATTCATAGCGAATATAGAAGGCCAAGGTAATCCTGAAGGCCCAGCTATTCCCTAGTTAGAGATACATTTTACATTCTTTCCCTGACGTTCATACAGAGTGTCTATATCATGTGCTAGTGATTCTAACAACATATACAGGTGAAACTCGAATAATTAGAATATCGTGCAAAGTTCATTTATTTCAACCTTGATAAGCGTTTTAACATGACAGATAAAGCGGTAAAATATATGAATATTGGTCAAGTTCCTAATTACTAAAGCATACTGAAAGCTTTCTTCAATAACCTACCTGTACCATAGGCAGAGGACGCCTTCAACGCTTGGAGAGAACACAATGTGTGAAGGCATGCTCTTGTTCAGAAGAGGGAAACCATCAACATATTGTAAAAAAAAAATACAGTCTCCTACTGTAGAACTTGTATGCATTTAGCATATTTATGTAGCTAGATATGTAACTAGATTACATAAATGTACTGCGTGATCATTTTAAGCAATACTATGACTTCTCTTTTGCCTCATCAGCTGCTGAAGTGTTCCTGTATCTGGTTTTTGCCCAGTGATCTATACTCAAACTGGCCTGCACACCAGAAGACCCTGCCGGCAACCACAGCCTCTGTGCCGCTTGTGTCCTCACATATCTTGTCTCCACTTCCAGGTGTGTTGGACAAGAGGTTCAAGAGAAGCCCCTATCAGCTTGTTCTCCACCCAGGTACATGGCACATACAGTATAGTGTAGTATGAAGGCCTTCCCGAATAATCCTCTCAAATTATATCCAATCAGGAAGCCCCTCATGCTACATATTTGTTGGTATATGATTGTTTAGATTAGATTATAATGTCTGTGGCCATCAATATACAATTAATTGTTACATTCTTATATTGTTTAAACATTCAACTATTGGAAGTCCTTTACATGTCATGACAACAGTCATTATTTAGCACTGTGCTGTAAGAAACAGTGCGTACATAGAACTTCACACACATTTGTAAGTCACTGTACAAAAAAACCATGCAACTGTATGCTTTCTATAGCTAGGAGTGTAAACATAGAACACATACATTAAAGGCTAGCCATCTGTTTTTTCCATATAGATATTTTAAAATACTCTTTACCTCCAATAACCCTTCCAGTAGGAAAATTGATTTCACCATCATCCTAAGTACCCCCCATATTGTATAGTGGTGGTCACTATCTTAGACATTTTATTGCTGTGGGACTTGGTTCCTTTAGAGCAAGCAATCAATTGCTAATGAGCTTTTTAGAAGTAATTTTCCCCCTGTGCTTTAGTAAATTCCTCAAATTAGCTGTCCAACTACCTCCTGAATGTGATGAGATCGCCATGTGTAACTGCTGAAGGTGTCAATGTTCACACGTTAGCAGTTTCACAAACAGACCTTTTGCAAACAGATGCTATGGTGTGGGATGTCAATGTCCTGTGGAAGCTAATATTAGAATTTCCTGCTTTCAAAATAAATAAATAAATAAATAGATGTCTGCAAGAAACTTGCTTTAAAATATAACAGGTCTTGTAGGCCCTTGGATCACTGTAATCTCATGGTCAGCAGGTTTTTCTAAGACTTAACTAAGCATATATAAAGTCCATCCACTTGTTAGCACTTGCTTTTACAATTTCAAAAGAAATTATTATTCTTGGAAGCAGAGGACATCCTTTAAATGGAACTGCTGCCCAAGCCTTTTTTAGTTATGAATAGAGTCTGGAAGGGATAATACCTCTTTCAAATTTGTATTGCTGTCTGTGTATCCCCTGGAAACAATGTCCCCAACTTCCATTCCTAGTGAGCAGGGGTCTTGCTGGGATTGTAAAAGACATGGGGCACCTATGGACATCTAAAGGAGAGGAATGAGGCAGAGCACATAGCACAATGCCCCTAAGGATAGGTGTGGCCAAATTGCACAACAGTGGCAGAGGCTTCAAGGGGCATGGTTAAATAAAACCTGAGTCTACTCACTGTATGCATGGCACACATATTACACAGTCGTACCTACAAAATATGCTTAAAATATGCTTAAATGACTGGGCCACAAGAGAGAGTCTAAAAGAAGTGTACAAACCTCACACTTCATTACATAACTGTTTCATTACATATGCTTTTCTGCACACAGCCCACTTTAAAGACCTTCATTAAAATAGTAAAAATGAAGCCAACCAAGGGTGCTTAAATACTGGCTATGGGCTTGCTGAAATATGTCTTCCTTTTTTTTATTTTAGCCCGACTCCAGCCAGAAGGATTATAATATTAGCATCAAAGTGCTTGCCTTCCCCCTTTTCTTCATAGTATCATTTTTTTCAGCATTTTTGATTCGCACACTGGTCCTTATCCCTCCCCTGTTTCTTCCCTTCCTGTTTATGTGACTAGGCTCCCTTGTTTTCTCCCTAAGGAGAAACGGGACCTTGTTGCATTGCCCCAAAGTTGTAGTTGTGTGAAAGAGAAACATATGTGATAACATCAAGCCTCCTTCTGTGGGAGAGTACAAATGCCACAGGAGTCAGTCTTGACCCACCCACATGAGTTGATTGGCAGCTATGTGGGCTTTTTCCTTTTAAGTGAGAGCCCTCAGCACAGCCCACAAATGTTCACAAGTCTCAGCTCTGTCAGGGACAGATGCCTAACATGTCCTACATTTCCCATTGAATCATGGGAAATGTAGCGGTGTTTGTGAGGGCAGATGTGATGTAGGGCAGTAACGTATGTCTTCCCCCAGCGCCTGGGAACATCGCATTTTAAAACAGGATTTAGTGAGGTAATTGATGCATGGGGGATTTAGTGAGGTAATTGATGCATCTGTAAATACTAAGTAAGCTTGATCTTGGAGTTGGGCTTTAAATATTTACATTTAAATGTGGCTTTTTAAACTGTAAAACTGCATGTGGTGTGTCAGTTTAGAAATGCGTCCTACAAGTGATTGTTGAAATCCTTTCTATGCACTCCCTACAATATTCCTTCCTATTAAAAGTGAAAATGATACCCTTTTTTTGTCCTCAAAAGCTGCACGATGTAAGTATTTTATCAAATGAGGCTTCCGGGAAACTTATATGCGGCATATTCATTTTCCATATTCCATTATAATCTAAAAAATATAAGCTTCCCTTTTTTTTCTCCTCCAAAACGAAATAAGTGGTTGTGAGTTGGACAGTGAGAAATTGTAGGAATACTACGTATGCAATGTATTGCTTCTATTTTAATTTAAAAAATATATAAACCTTACATTTTTGGGGACTTCAAGCCTAAATGAGGGAAGTGGTTTAGACAATGACGCTTACAAGAAATTGTAGAAATACTACATATGCAGTGTATAGCATATTACTTCTAGAAATATTGTCAATGCAGTGTGCACAATATTCCTTCCTTTTTGGTGTAAAAAGACAGTTTATTGTGTGTTTTCTCTGGCCAGAAAACATGCATGTGTTGTGTCAGTTTTAAAATGCAGCTTACTCCAATTGCTTGAATATTGTCTGTATGATATTTCTTCCTCTTTACTGTGACATAAACTGTATACACTTAAATGTGAACTTTTGTGATGAAAAGCTGCATGTTGTGTTTAATTTTCAAAATGTGGCCTAATCTTGCTTCAACGCTTCAGTTTCTTCAATGTTAACTATGCAGTCTGTAGAATATTTCTGGCCTTTATATACGCTAAATTGTATTACACCATAAAACCTGCCTTGTCTCTCCCTCTTACATTGTGGCCTAGTAAATGTCCTTACATGATGTGCAGTTAGTCTTTGCAATATTTTTGGCTGTTGTCTCTGTTATAATATACAATAATTTTTATTACACAATAAAACCTACTCATCTTTCTCTCACGCTGCGGCCTAGTAAAAAAGCTTAGAAGATGGAGATCACAAGCACTCAGTCAAAAGCATTGGGTTCTTTTGCTTATTTATTAAAGAAACATATCACAAGTAAAAAAGCTTACATAATGTCCAACAAGTCTGTACAATATTTCTGACTGCTGTCTCTGTAATAATGCACTCAAATATTTATTTGTTGATGAAAACTGCCACCTCTCTCCCTCTTACATTGCATCTCTAGCAAGCTGTTGAAATATTATCCAGACACTGTGCTGTATGTCTGGCTATTGTTTCTGCCACTCATTTTTATTTCAGCATTACAACTGCCTCACCACTGGAATTGTGGTTTTGAAGTGTTTTTGTGCACTCTGTGTTGACATTTTATTAAACTTGGTAGACAATACAGTGTGGTACAGAACGAAAAAAAGGACCACAAACTAAGCTATGATACTGTTTCTCCACTGTTTAGCAATTGTTATGAGGTTCAGAGTTTTAGCTTTATTTTTTTTTTATTTGGAAGTAAACCTTCTGATAGTTTTTAGATCTGCTGTGTCTGCTACTCTCACTGTTCAATTCTGGCCTATTACTGCTAGCTGTATGTAAGCCAAGGAATCATGTAAAAGTAAAAATAAATATTACACATGAGAAAGTCCATGGGAATTGTGCTGTTCCTTTACACTGCATACAGCTTAAAGGCATCTCCCAAACATGTAATCTGAAGGATTAGTGGTTTTCCCATGTCACCATTAAAGTTGTTTGCATTGTTACTGTACATGTCCTCCATGGCACAGCTCCCCATGCCATGTTTCACAAGCCCTTGCTGTTAGACTTGAACATTTCCGGAACTGATTTTTAAGTTTCACCTCCGATAGACTTCGATGGGGTTCAGATTAAAGTTCATAATTTCCAGAATTTACAATGAGTTCAACAAATAGCCCATGATTTATCACTAATCACAAACCTTGAACAAGCATGTTCATATCAGTTGCTCCAACGCTTACTGCATAACTGTCCTGGATCAGTGATTGACTAAACAGTGAAGCAAGGATGAGGATGACAACTGCTCTGTTCTAAAATCTTCTATGAGAAATCCTTGTCATCCAGGCTTAAGGGTTGCAAGAATAAATGTTACCATAAGTAACTGGTATCAGATCTTAGATGGAATAATGAATCAGCAGATCAGTTGCCACAAAGGTCAAAGATTCCATATCACTCTCACTGCCCTCCTTCCAGTACCAGTTAAGAAGGAGTGGTAAGAATGAGACATAAGTGTTGCCTTGGCATATCATCAGACAGGAACCTGATTCTGCATGGGAGCAAAGTAATTCATTCAGTTTTGCTGTTACCTGTCAGAGCAATTAAATTATACTGACAGTGATTGAATATCTTATCTAGGAGCAGGCTGTTTACAATCCACCATGTCTGTCTGTACACATTTCAAAGGTGCAGAATCAGACCAAAGCTATGTAAGAAGACATAGTGATGGACATTTCTTCCATGTCACTGGAATCACTCAAGATGCTATCAGATAATGCTAGTGAATTGAAATTTACTTGCATTTTCAGGTACAAAACAGGTCTATATACAAAGTACGACACTGCCTCATCAGTCTGCCTTATCTTTTGAATCCATAGACAGCTGGCTAAAAGCACATCATGACACCTGATCTATCATAGACTTTTCCTTTACAAAGCATAAAATAAATACTGATTATATGAAGAAAATATATTGATATTCAGATTAATAAGGAAACCAGCAAAACCCCCAATCATTTCCTGGTGCAGATAGAAAAGGTTATCTTATTTCTGTCTCTTTCCCAAAATAAACCATTGTGAAAAGACCAGAAAGCCTTGGTGTATGGGGGCAAATATTCTGTTTTGTGGTAGCCCCTTGTTTCATCATCCAAACTCATTCCTGTATAAGTATGAAGTAATTATACGAATGAAAATATCCTTTCAGCTGCACATAGTGCACACCTACTCATTTTATACAAAGTGCAGGCAATGATGTGAAGTCATGCAAATTATATGTGGCCATGACTGGCATGAGAAGGGTACAAATCTACCTTTGAAAATCTGCATGAAATGGGCTTTAATTAATTATATAAAACATAATGTACATTTAAATATTTATTTAAAGTGAATTTTAAATTTACATTTAAAGTGGTGTACTTCTTCAGGTGACCTAGTGTCCTAATACAGGAAAGTGTTTTTACCCCACGCACACCTTTCAAGCAGTAAATGGATCCTTATCAAAATGCCAAAAAAGTAAACATGTATCTCTATGTGCAAACTTGAATAATGAAAAAATCCTCCAATGTGTATTACCTAGTTCTCTCCACCTACTACAATGAAACTGATACTTCCCAACTGTCCCTCATTTGGAGGGACTGTCCCTCCAAATGAGGCAGAAAATTCACTGTGCTAAAATAAATAAACATAACTTGCTTCATTCATTGCACTTTTCTCATTTTCTAAGGCACCTCTCCACCCCCTGCTGTAAAACTGTGCAACCATTTTTAAAGCAGGCATCATCAATGGCCAGCTTCGTCTTCCATGTTTCTTGTGCCAGCCTACCTACACACCAGATCTTGGGCATATCTCTGGTGAAAAAAAATGCCTTTTTCCTCCAAGATCTTGCGAGATTTCCCAAAATCTTGCAAGATCTTGGGGAAAATCTCCCTGCAAGGCACTGGTGATGTAGCCTTTCTAGAGGGTAGTTGTGAATCACCATGACCATGAAATCAGCATGCATAGCTACATTTTAATCTACCTAAGAATTACATTTTAATGTGCTTGCTGATTCCAATTTATTAAATTCTCAGTAGAATTTCAAATTTGTGTTATATATTTGAAGCCCTGTTATATGTTTCACTCGTTTTATTTATATGACCATTATATAAAGGCAGGTGAGGATGAGCATATAAAAAAGATTGTCTGGTGCCTGCCTGTATCAGACTGCACTCAGCATGGCTACATTCCCGCCCAGGCCCGGATTTCCCACAAGGCCACCGAGGCCCGGCCTCAGGGCGGCAGTGCGCAGAGGGGCGGCAGCGGTGACCTTGTGGGGAAGTTGCGGGCGCCGGTGTAAGGTGTCCGGCATGTGGAACCTGGCCTTGGGGCGGCAGGTGGAGTAAATCCGGCCCTGTTCCCGCCCCCACCTCTATAGAAAATGGCAGGTCACCATCCTAGCTGTGATGTCTGACAGGTCTTTGTAAATCTCAGGACTGGTGTAAAAATATGAAAAAACATTTGGCAGGTACAACCACACTCTTATTTGTATTTTAACCATGTATTTTAAATTTTTTTTGCCTAAAGTTCAGTTTTACATTCAGAAAAATGAAGATGCAATCCACCAGAAAACAACTGTATTTTTTTACTACCTCTGTTGTGTTTCTGGAGTAAAATTGCAATGCTAGCAAGTCTTTTCTCAGAATTTACTAAGGGGTTTGCTTTACTAAAACTGAGCTGACACTTGAATTATTTATTCAGAGTTTATGTTCACCAGTCAGGGGATATACTAAGAAGATCACTACTATATTGACAGAACTGGTAAGCTTGAGAATATCCTGTTGCCCTGATTGGCATGGATAACTAAATTACTGCTGCATGTGGATGCCAACTGTGGATAAGTTTAATACGTTCTTACATTCTGAGGCTGGCACAGTTTGAGAAAACACAGATCATACTGCTTTCACATTTCAGACATCCTGTGATGTAATAGATTAAATTAGGTTTCCTGTAAAAAATGAGCATGCAAGAATTTTGTTGAGGTCCTTAACATGTACATAACTGCCTTCAATGTTTTATCAGGAACTATAGAAAAGTTGTTGTATGCTGCTTCTGTAGTGCCATATGCTGGAGTGTTGCTATTCTAAATGTAGTAGGTGGCTAGGCTCTAGCCAGCCTGAGCTTTGATTGTTTTAATTTTATGCATTCATTGGGTGTCCCCCAAGTGTAGTGCATTGTATACTTCTGCCTGCTTCTGGGAGGTGTTCTCCAGCTGATAGAGTGAGAAAATACAATGTTATGGGTTACGAATATTTATTTCACCCTGGCCGATCACTAGGAGGTTTATTGCCAGTGTTGTCGGCTGAGAAAGGGATCTATATTCAGGAAGTCCGACTAGAAGAGTCTGTAGCCTTCTAGGCTATGCCTGTAGAGGATGAGGTATTGGGGGGTCCTTAGCCTCCCAGGCTTCACTTATAGAGGAGGTAGTGTTGGAGGGTCCTTAGCCTCCCAGGCTTTGCCTGTAGAGGATGTAGTATTGGAGGTTCCTTAGCCTCCTAGGCCTCACTTATAGAGAATGTAGTGTTGGAGGGTCCTTAGTCTCCCAGGCTTCACATGTAGAGGATGTAGCATTGAAGGGTCCTTAGCCTCCAAGGCTTCACTTATAGAGGATGTCGTT
Source organism: Nanorana parkeri (assembly GCF_000935625.1). Taxonomy (NCBI): domain Eukaryota; kingdom Metazoa; phylum Chordata; class Amphibia; order Anura; family Dicroglossidae; genus Nanorana; species Nanorana parkeri. The sequence continues at coordinate 1,438,530 of NW_017306532.1, forward strand.
TTGGAGGGTCCTTAGCCTCCCAGGTCCCAAGGATTGAGAATAGGCCTATGCTATGGAGTGGAAGACAAGGGAGGTGGCTGTTAAAGGGGAGCACCTTCAGGAAGACGATAGCTCAGTCCATTGTTGATCTCTACTTAAAGGCACAATTTCAGTCTTTCGGAGATGCTAAAGATATTAACAAGCACAGGGAATTTGTTGCTGCTATGTTTTGAGTATGCTGGGACCCCTAACCCTCTTTCCCTTAACTTTGAGCAAAATAAAACCTTTAAGCATAGATTGACAGAGTGGATATCAGTCCTTTGGTTGCCACTGGTGGGTTGCTGAGTGTTTTCTGACATGAGTAAGCCAGTGAACCAACAGTAAACATAGGAGGGAACCATTATTACAGCTGCTCCTTAGGCAGTCATCACTGCATAAGCAGCATATTTTAAAAGCAATTTTTACAATTCTGAAAGAATTCACAAAGTATATAAATCTCATTTGTGTGCACCAAACTCATTTTCAAACCCAGATATTACCTTGTAGCAGTGACACAATCACTGTAGCAAGAGAAGTTACATCATTACTGTGCTGCAGAAAGCCTGTGCAGAGAGCAGAGCTATGGGAGAGATTCAGCAGGGCCAACTACTACAGGCTGCCTGCAGAAAACTACAGGAGGGGTGTATACAAGACCAGTCACCCAGCTCAATGAGAGAGAGAGCAGCAATGATTGGTCTTTAATACAGAAATCATTTGTACAAAGGCAAAGTTTCACACTGGATTACTGCACAGATCTGGAAGAAATTCACCAAGAATACACATTCCTCTTGTATTTAGACAATATTTACTTATCCTGGAGTTCAACTTTAAAGTGCATCTGAGGTCTGAAGAGTAAAGCAAAAAAGAACAGAAGAGGGAAACAAATTTACCTAGAGCAGCTTGCAAAACTGGCCTTACATATTATATTATCTAATTGTTAATTGGGTCAAATCAATCATTCATTTTGACTGTATATCGATGGAGCAGGATGAACGTGGTTTTTGTTTGGGAAACTCCAATCATTCCAAAATGAAATTTTAAAATCAAACTAAATTCCAAAGGACAATCTACAAGTTTCTGATTTATATGAATGTACCAGTGTTTTACCAGCTGTAGCTCCTGCTGCTTTGCCTGTCCTAGCTCATGCCACCTAACATCCTTCGATGCCAGGAAGCAGGTGGCTCCAATAGAGTGCAAAGCCATAATCATTTTCCATGAACGTGGGACTTTTGTCTATCAGGGTTACTGCGCTGCTCTAGTAAAATATATATAAACCAGTATGGATCTAAACATGGCATTTTTTTGCATCAATGTGCATAAGGCCTAACAGTGACGAAGGAAGAAATGCACCAGCATCAGTGTACGGAAAAAATGTCCCTGCATGGTCTGGCAGAAAGCTCAACTTACACATCAGCTGTACATGCCCTGTGTATACACCCTCTTCCCCTGCACATTTAAAGCAGAACTACACCCAAATATAACAAGATAACATGGAATAGCCCATTAAAAGATGAAATTAAAAAAATAACTTTTGCTGCAATATTCAGCTTCAATCTGTCTGGCTATAAGTCTGATAGCCAATATCATTTAACCCACTTCCTCTGAGCCCAAGTTATCCTTGACCTGCCCCAGCCTGTGAGTGGGCAGTGAAAGGAGAAGCAGCACAGTCATGAGCCGATCTCCCTGTTATCTGGTCAAATTCAGGTCTGCTTGCATTCAAAAAATAAATTTAATGATGTACTAATGATTACAGAGCTGCATTAATGTGTCTTTTATATCTGCCTAATGTTGAGCTTTAATTATATACTTTTATTCTTTAGCTGACTATTTTTCATTCGTGTGTAACCGCTCACTATTTATGAAATTCTAATTGCATTACATCTAAGCTTTATGGAATACTAAATAAAATTGTTTAAAAAAAAATATTCTCCTCTGCCTGTAAATAAATAAATATATCAATAAATGAGCCATTGTTCTTTCATCTTTGGTCTGTGGCTGAATATGAAATGAAAGATATTATTGTACATATTCAAAGGCTATCACCTCAGCTCTCTTAATTACAATTTAAATGCTTGGCTAATGCAGGTTGCACAAGCTCTCAAACAAGGACACGCGCTTGACAGATGTGTAAACGAGTAGCAGGTTGAGGGAAAGAGCTATTGTTTTCTGAAAGGGGCCCTCAAACAGTTTGATACACACTTTACAATTCAGTGCTGAGAGAAGACTCAATAATCAGTGCAGCCCTCCCCAGTCGCCTTTCATCCTGCTTTACCTCCCTCCACATCAAATTCATTATGCTTCATTTCCTCCCCCACCTTGCACTAACAGGTCCTGGGTCTCACACTAGAGATAGTCTACATCCTTGGACTTTACAAAAAGTTTCTTTTTTTTTATTTTGAAAGAAAAAAAAAACACATTTTATTTAATATTCAATTTGGAAAGGCCAATGTTGACATTTATGCTTTAATATCTTGCCGTTAAAAACATCACAAACATTGAATATTCATTACCCTGAAATAATTATTATTTTTTCCTAACAGAGACTGTTTTAAGACCAGCACGCCTGTGCTCATATCAAAGGTTTAAGTGGGCTGAAGGGAAATTGTTATTATTACAAAACCTAATAATAACAAAAAAGTAACTTGACTGGGTGTTTAAAGTTGGCTGCAAAAATATTTTAAAAAAATTAAAAGGTTTATGATACATATCATATAATGTTGGGTAACAATCTAAATATGTATTTTATATTTAGTTTCCTTTCAATTCAGAACTGTGATGTTATACATAAATACTGGAAGTTAAGAACAATCAGTGATCGGGTTATACAGTATTTGATTATTATGGCTAATATTCTGATTATGATACACGATATTATACTGATTAAGGTAGCCTTTATTATAAAAAGGTTATTTTACATTGTTCATACACCAAAATACTTGCCAATTATCCAATTTTCTTATAGAAAACATATCAGAAGATTAAGTCCCTGTTGTAGATCAGCCTACATTGTTGTTGATGACCATACAAGAACAGATCCTTTAAATCCAGCAACAAGCACAACATGTACCTACCCTGTATGCTTGCTATGTGTTCAGGGGCAACTATTGTTATGTGAGGGATTGATATAGATTATTATCTCTTGGTGAGATCGCTGCGTTTGGGTTCCTGGGACTGCACACCTGCTGTGGTTCTTGAGAGGGGTTCCCACTCTTCCTGCAAGATTTTTTTTATTTGTTTGAGCAAAGGTTCTGGGATGCGCAAAGGTTGGCAGGAACACCTTAAACTCTTAAGTGTACCGAGTCGGGGATTACGGCAAGGAGAACTTACTGTTAGAGTATCCAAGACAAGGGCTGACTTTGTTCACTTCTAATTAAAACATCCCTTTTGGTTGAACTGGCCCTATAAGTGATAATCTAAAGCTGCCTATATACTGTTAGAATTTTGTTCTAATCCATTCATCAGAGCATTTGATCTTGCTATCATTGAGATAACTGATTTCATTTGAAAGCCCTTAAAATTTGGTCCAAACATGCTACTTGAATGGAATCCACTTCTAACTACAATGTCCCTTTAGGTTGGACTGACCCTTTAAGTATCATTCTAAAGCTGGCCATACATTGTTAGAATGTAGTTCGAACCTCTTCATCAGAGCATTCGATCTTGTTATCATTGAGTGAATTAATTTCATTCAAAAGCCCTTCAAATTTCATTCAGACCTACTTGAATAGGATTCCAGATGTATTAAACAGGTTTATTTTGTGTCTAGCACATGTGCATTATAATATGGGCGATTTTTCCCGAATGAAAACCACATTCTCAGTTCGAATTTTGTTGCTTCTGATAAGAAAGGAGAAACATTTTCCGTCCTTGTCACTATGTCAACCATGTCAACCATGAGAAAATTGAATGAAAATTCTACTGGTGATGATCAGCTTATTTCTTATAAAATTATTAAATGTATGGATAAAGCAAATATTCATCAGAAAGATTTGTTTTGTTTTACGCAAGGAATACAAATGTATGCCTAAAAGAAAAACAATATTAAGCAAGGTTTAAGCAACTATAAGCGATATAAAATAATAAAAGACATGAGTTCCTAAGAGTCTATAGCCATTCTGATATCCACTGGCCAGGTATAAATCTAAATACAGTAAAAACGTATGCAACTATGCTCTGACAATAACAACCGTGTCCCATAGTAGTGTTTTGCCCCCCACACTCATACACACACAAACACACCAGGCAGACTGTTATGCGAAACAGTGAGCAAGACATCTTGATATATGAGAAGCAGTTATCCTGGGAACTCCTGTTTCTCTATGCAGAAGCTATAATAAATAGTTGCCATATGCTGTGCACAGATGCTGCCTTGAAAAGCGGGTCCTGTGCAGCGGCCCAGGGTTTCTCAGAGTCAGGTCTTTTATTAAATGATTGGCTCCTTGCAATCTGAGCCACAGCCTCGGGTTAGGTACGCTGCTGTCACTCTTCTGAAAAGGGGTCTCACAATGCTGAATGCATTTCAAAGAATGGACTCACTATTAACTTTGTTTCTCCTTTTTTTTTTTAGTAGTAGTATTTTTTTTTCTGTTTGAAATGTTAAACCACGTTATTTGATGGGATACGATGAAGTTTTGACTGTGATAAATTGAGAAGTCTATCATGATATCAAATACACATAAAAAATACAGGAATATGCAAACATTAAAAAAAGGTATTCATACTAGATAACAGCAAATATAACTAGAAGTGGTATTGAAATATATGAGTATATTCATGATCTATAAAAGATGTAAGCTGGCTAAGGATGTAGTTCTCTAGGGTTCCATCTGCTAAAGGGGTATTGTTGCAATGACATAGATAAGAGTTGTGTAGTATCTTGTTTACTATATGAATATACATTGTGTACTATATCTCCCTACTCTGCTCTGATATGTTGTGCTGTGGTAGGATGTCACATCCTGCTATGTGGACTCATTAGTATGACGGGAGGTCTCGCTGAGTTCAAATTACACTACTGACCTCTAGATAATGAAGACTTTTGCTATACCATGACAATTGTTTTTAAACCTATTCAATGTATTATCGTAGTAACGACTCTTGTTAAAAGGCAAGCAACGCAAAAAAAGAAGGGGAGGTACATTGAGCAAGGTTACTTACTACTTACCTTGTGCCACAGTTTGTTACTGTAAGATCACACTAAAAAGGAGCGATTGGAAGACATTTTCAAAGCCTGCCATATACCTTTTAAATGCTGGATGGGAAATGGTGTACACAGTGTTCCACACTCTTTAGAAGAATACAACCTATTCATTATATTAGATAGACTGAAACCATTATTGGGAATCTCTAGAACCCAAGTGGATTTTTTTCTTCTCACTGTTTGTTGGATTTCCCTTCGCTTCCTGTCCCAGAGACACAACAGGAAGTATGCTGAAATCTCTCAAGTGTGAGTAGAAATTCCCTCTTAGACAGTACCATAAAAAAACACCAGATGATTTCCCCTCACCTCCTGTTCTGGCGACAACTGTAAACGTTGGGCTTTCCCAATCAAATCATCACCAGAATAAATAGAAATGGTGGCTCTCCACGGTGAGGACACAAGCAGCAATAAAAAAAACAAATAGGGGTTCTAACCATTCCAAAATCTATCCAAAACTAGAGAAAATATTTTGTCTTCAGATACACTGCAAGGCTAGTGCTCAGGTTAGGTTAATTTTACAGTCAAGGGTTAAGGGGTAGGTATACGGGTTAAGGTTTAGAGCCTTGCTTCTCAACTGGTGGGTCGTGACCCAAAAGTGGGTCGCTACCCCATGTTTAGTGGATCGCCACATGCCTTCCACGTTTCTGGGTGAGCGGTCCCTCTATCTCCTCCTAGCACACCACTGTCAGTTCTGTCAGCCATTCAAAATATGCTGCCGGGCGCTGAGTGTCAGCTTGAGGTGGGCTGGGCTGGTGGTATGGTGGCGAGGGAGCTCCATCCATACAAGCATTGCTTACAGCTTCCTCGTGCCTGGACTGGATCCCATAGTTCTCTTTTAAGTTTCTCCACAAAGTCTGACAAATACCTGTGGATCTTGCCAGTGAAGGCCAATTCATGTAGTGAACTGGGATGGGGTGACAATGCTGCTGCACTGCTCCTGAATTTAGAGCAGCGTTGTCATCCTCATGTAGGCTCTGCCTGCTTGCTCTACAGTGAGACAGTGAGGACATTACACACCTTGTCCTGCCCACCGCTTTTTGGATTGACAGCATTGCTTCTGCTGCTGAAACCCTCCCACTGTGAGCTGCAGTGTCTCGGAGGGGGAGCATGTGTAACACAGAAGAAGGAGGATTTTGCTCAGTTAGGGGAGGTAAAGGATTTTTTTAAAAACATTATGAGGCTTGTGTATTACAAAGTCAAGTAGATTCAGGACACAGGAGCCTCTAGATGTATTTTAATTTTAAGGGCAAGTTAAAATTAAAGGTTAAGTGTTAGGGTGAGTTTAAGCTTCAGGGTTAAGTTAACACATAGGTGTTAGAGGTTGGTTGGTGGTTAAAGTTAAAGCCACACACTGGCAAAATAATAATGTTCACACTGGGTGTGTAAATTATCATTCAAAAGCTGCGTGCTATGCGCACAAGGTGGCTGCAGAGTACCTTGCAGCATGCTGTCCCCTGCACACAAATCCCAGCTTCCGGGCACTGAAATGGAGAAATAGGAGAAATGGGACCCAAGCAGTACAGCATTCTCATTGCATCACCCACCCCTCTTCACTATTGTCCATTCACAAATCGTCTTGTTTTTTTAAAAAGAATAAAAGGCATTCTGTGATTGGAGGAGGGACGTGATATCATCTCTCCTCCTCCAATCACAGAGTGCCTTGTATTCTTCAAACAATTACAAGCCATTTTGTGAATGAGGAAGGGCAGGTGATGCGATTGGAGCACTGTACAGCTCGGGTCACTTGCTTGCAAAGTGACCCGAGCTGTACAGTGCTGCAAAGTAAGATTTTTACCCTCTGCACATAACACCCAACTTTCTTAATGATAATTTACACACCCAGTGCGTTATGTAAATTATAATGTTGCCCTGAGTGTGGCTTTATGTATTAGACTGCTGATTGGTTCCTCTTTCTCTGCGCTTCGCACAGCATCACCTTTTTGCACTGTCCTACAGAATAAGTCTGATAGAGAGGTAATAATATGATGGCAACAGGGGCACAAAGTAACGCTTACCCTCCTCCACTGAAAATGTTTATACATTTATGTTACAGTATGCCTTTTTTTATTTTGCCTAATTAGATCAGATTTGAAAGTGTTATATAAGCCCCATAAAAGTACTTTTAGGCTACTTTTGTTATTGAATTTATTCTTTGTAGTGTTTACAACATACTTTTGAACAGCACTACACTGTAGCCCAAATACTTAACTATAAACCAAGGTATAATGTTTCTGAAAGAACTCATTCATTCAACCCCTCACGGACAATACGAACGTGCAGAACACTCAATGACCCCAGCCTGCCACCGAAGACCTTCAATTTTTTTTATGGGAAAGTTCAAGATGTATGCATCCACAACGAAGGCTTGTCAGCTTATTGACAAGAGGGAACATTAATCTTTATAGCCTTTTCAGTAGTCTTCTCCTCAATGATAAAGAATTGGTTTAGACACCTCCAGTAGTTCACATAGCTCTCACAGCTGTAGAGAGGAGCATGAGAAGGACCTAGGCAGCAGATAATCGTATTAGTGGTGTTCCGTTGTAGTCATTTAATGTGAAGTAGATCATAGACCGATAGCTCACCTTCCTAAGATGTCATACATCAGCTGAAAGATCATTGTGCTAAAAGCACCTGTTGTAGTGATGTTTATATATCCCTTTGTAAGCCTTCAATTGCAAATTCTCAAACATGATCTACTGTAAAAAAAAAAAATATCTATATAATCTTTCCGTACCCCAGCATCAACTGGACATAGTGCTTCACTAAATATTTTCTCTTAAATTTCTAACTTCATTGTAAGCATTGTGAAAATGTTAGTCTTTGCTTGTTTTACTGACCCATTGGCATCAGTACTCTCTAAACCAGTAACCTGTACACATATGTAGTGCTTACCTGCATACTAGTTCCAGGCCGTACTCTCCATGTATTGAAGCAAAAGGACCAGAATGACAGTCAGGCACTCAACAATTGCTGCCTCCATGTTTCTCTCATGACAGGTTTCCTTTGAGATATAAATAATCCTGAAACCGAGAATCTTTCTAACAGGGATGCAGGCAGCAATAGAACACTTTTACTAGTGGATCGTGTAAAGGTTTTTGATACTGTCTGTATTTCTGTTCTAGAGATTTCTATACTTCCTGTTTTTTTTCTACTACAGGAAACGGTGGGAATCTCCCCAATGAGAAAAACACATAAGAACGTGAAAGAGAACCTATCGCTAGTGTATTGTATGCAAATGTAGAAAAAAAAAACGTTTTTAGCTGGAGTTACACTTGTTTTTTTAACCAGGACAGGAAGTGGCGGGAAATCTACCCAACAAGTAAATAGACAAGAACCTGACAGAGATCCCTTCTGTTCCCTATTTTATCCAAAACTAGAAAAAAGATTTTGGCTGGAGTTACACTTAAAGGGAACCTGTTGCAGGAATAAAGTACAGGCACCTAGAGATGCTTGCATACAGGACTTCTCAGGAGCCAGTAGGCAGAGACATCTGGAGCTATCCTTCACCTTCCCCGATATAAAAAGAAATACTTTTTTGTAAAATTATTAATACTTTATTTACCGACGGTTGGGGTGGGTTGGCTGACCTGAACCAACCCACACGCAAGCCCTCCCCCCACCAACCGTCCCGCTGCATATTAATATTATATTAATATTTGCTGGCTGCCTGTTGGGAACTGGGTGGGTTGGTTAGGTTCACCTATGTTGCCTAGCAGGAAATCCGGCCCTGCCTGCACATACCTGTGTCAATTGACACAGGTATGTGTCAATTGACATCAGTTTGAGATACATTCAACATTTATTGACAGTTGCATTTGACCTGCAAATGGCCTCTTTCTGACCTGCAAGTCACCTCATTCTGACCTGCATTTCACCTTATTCTAACCTGCTGTTGACCTGCTTCAAATAGGTTTTGCATTCTCATAGACCTGTATGGGAATGCAGATCCTATCTGAGGGCCCATTCACACCAAAACGTTGTGTTATTGCACAAGATCGTACAACTAACACACCGTGCGCTAGGAGCGCTGCATTGAATGAATGTTGTAAATAGTCCCTGAAGGGAAAGACAGACCCTTAGGCAGGGGTGGGCAACTCCGGCCCTCCAGCTGTCCTTTAACTACAAATTCCATTATGCTTCTGGGAGTCGTGCCTGTAACTGTCAATCTTGCAATGCCTCATGGAACTTGAAGTTCTACAAAAGCTGGAGGGCTGAAGTTACCCACCCCTGTCTTAAGGACTCATTCATATCACTTGCGAAGTACAGTTAGAATAAAATTCTAGGCAAGATGATTAGGAGGTCCCTGCTCATGAGAGTTCACAATCTAAATGTACAGACGCTTCTAGGTATAAACAAAACAGTAGGGAATTTATCAAAAGTGGAGCAAACTAAATCTGGAGCAGTTGTCCATGGCAACCAATTAGCTTCCCTCTTTCATTTTCAAATCTTTACTGAACAACTATACAGAGAAGCTGATTGGTTGCCCCTGGCAACTGCTCCAGATTCTGTCTCCTCCAGTTTTGATAAATTCCTCCCTTTATACCTACAGCAGTTTATTAAATTATTTTATTTTATTTGATTGAATTAATTAAAATGATTACTGTGATATTGTATAATTATAATAATTTCAAATAAATGGCTTAAAAACATAATTATTTTAAAGGAAAAATATAGCCTGGGTTACTGCGTTTCAGTCATATAATGGCAGTACCTCACCATAATTCCATCATAAAACCCAGCTATGTACCCAGTGGTCTGTTTATGCACTTTCTCTTTTATTTAACAAGGCCAAGAAGACTGTGCAAAGGTCAGCTACCCATAGCAACCAATCAGAAATCTCTTTGTTGTCAAAATGGTCACTACAAAGTTTTTGTTTCTTTTTTTTGGCAACCATTTTGACAGCGATATAATCATATCAACATTAATGTAAAGGAAACCCTTCACAGAACAGCTTGCATTCTTCCACTGTAGGATAGATTACACGACAGGTAACTTTTCATGAAGCTTCGCTTTCCTTCTATTTTATGATGCCGAAGCGCCTAAGTCTCCCAGTTTCCTAATGTGAAACATTGTATTTTGAAGTAAAAAAAGGTGACATATGTCTAGCTGGCTGAAAGGTAATATTGGCAGGAGCGGTGGAAAGGGCGCTTTTTTCTGTCAAGTCAGGGAGTGCAGCTGCTGCAGTGTTAAATCAGGTAACAGCTGGGCTATTACTCCGCTAGGCCCGTACTGCTGTTGTGCTGCTATCACTGCTGTTGTGACTCAGAATGCATTTCAATGCTCTCTGGTCAGTGGCACCTCTATTGTGCATCTCTGAAGCGTGCTTAGAGGCTGACACATCAAAGGCAGCGCAGGCCTCTTTGGAAGGCCAGGCAGATCGGATAGCAGGATTACTTTAAATGCACCCTCTATTTTGTTGGGGGAATAAGCTTTCATCCTTTATTTCAAATTATTTGCCGCTGTGGAGAATTTTAACCCCTTGACGTAAAGGAAAAAGTCGAAGCGCTGGCAGCAATGGTCTCATTATGTACAGTATATATATTGTGCCCTGTAAGGGCACAGGTAAATTAGAAATATTTGTTAAATAAAAGCAGAAGCGGGGATTTCTTTTATATGTCATCAGCATATGACTTATTTTTCAGCTGTAAAGAAAAAAACAAACAAAAAACGCTCGTTCACACACACCAATAAAGTTTTGAATTTTTTTTAACAGGCTCTGGCAGTGTGCGATAAAACACAAATTGCCAGAGCTGCCGCAATGCACTAACCTGTCCACTAAATTGCAGCATTTTAGTGGCTGGGCTAGTATGTATGGGCCCTAAAATCAGGGGCGGGCAAACTCCGGCCCTCCGGCTGTGGTGAAACTACAAATCCCGTCATGCATCTGTCTCTGAGAGTCATGTCTGTGACTGTGAGAATCTTGCAATGCCTTATGGGATTTGTAGTTCCACAATATCTGGAAGGCCAGAGTTTGCCCACCACTGCTTTAAAAAATATTTTACATAAATGAAGTAGCTCTTTTATATATAATATTCTGATCTGTACTCACATAGATTTTGAAAACATAGGAATGGGTTCATTCAAGCCAGGGGAGGACTGGGAGCCTTTGACCTGGGGGTATATGCATATGGATGGGGCATTGGAGTCATACACATAACATTTTGGTGTATTTCCAGGCTCAGGAAGCCACAGATGCTGAGTATAGCCGCCCATAGACATCAATGGCTGTGCATGGCTATACAATGGGCAATTCTTATGGTTCTCTGTTCCATCTAGTGACGGGATTGCTGTATGAACGACACTCGCCCAGATATTCGCCCTAAGTGCGGCTGATGCATATCTATTTCAGATCAGTCAAATAACACAGCCATGTAATCTAAAGGCCATATGTCAAACCCAAAAAGTAAAAAAAATATGATAGTACTTATATTTTTGTTTGCTTCTCAGGAGCAGAAACTATGCCATTTAAGCCATTTAATTTTTTAAAATAAACCTGTCAGAAACCTGATTATATGAAGAAAAAAGTACAAAGGTTACCTTTAAGGCCCAGTTACACAGGTTACAATGCGCTAAAAGACGTGTCTAAGTTTAAAAAGAAAAAAAAAAGCACCTGTTCAGATCTCTGCACTGCAGCGTAGTGCGCTCTAAAAAAATACGACGTGTCTATTTTTTCCTTCATTTTAGTGCTTTGAAGGTACATAAAAGTCAATGGCAATGCATCGAAAACGTGTATAACATGTGTTTTGATGCATTGGCAACAAGTATTAACATCCTTTGGTCAATGGTTGTTAACTATATCCATGCCGAATCCTAACTTCGATAATGTATGTTAATGCACGCACCTGCCTAACACTATAAAAAATGCATGCATAGATCTAAATGGGACTCAGTGAAAACGGTACACCAAAAGCAACACTGGATACAAAGATATAAGCAGCTAAAGTTCTATGCCAAACTTGTTCTGTAAAAGTCAAGCCCAGCCCTGCCTCCTCAAGTCTCTCTATTGGTCCTTTAAAGTGATGGGTAGAACTAATAAAAATACAAGGAAGCTAAGAAGGTGGGAAGGGCTAGGTAACTTTTACAAGAGTTAAGATTTGCTTAGTAATTCAGCTGCTTTGCTACTAAATGTTTTCAACATGCAGATGGTACCAATGCTAAACTCTGCTATTGCATTTTATAGTATATGCTCAGTTTGAATTGCACAGGTTTGTGTATAAGTTTACAATAGGGAGGATCTGTCCCCAGGTAATAAGCACTTGGACATACAGCTATTTACCATTTAGACAAAGCCCTATATCTCTGTTACCCCCTTCAATATCCAGATACAACACAATCCTCACTGTGGGCACTGCCTACAGCTGGGTCTTGGCGCTTATGGTTAAAAAATCAAAATAAAAAGCGCTGCTCTTCCTTTCAGAGATCAGAGAATTGCAGGTATGTTGGCCATCAGAGGGAATCCTGCTACCATCAGGAAATGCAGCAAAGAGGTCCTAACACGGCACCTCCTCAAAGTGCCGCATTTTGGGTTCTCTCTGGGATAGTGGCAGAAGATCAGTCTTTTATACTTGTATTGGGAATCAGATAGGGTGACCACCCAATCGTGGTCCCTTCTATTGATGACCCAACTTCTGGAGTCCTTCTGCAGGCATTTTAATATAAAAGACCCTGTCTGACACAAATTGCCTACATCAGAGGATACCAAATCCTTGGTGTTGCTTAGGACAACACCATCCTTAAAAATCTCACCCCACCCATGTATAACACCTAGGGCTTTGGAAGGGTGAGGGGTAAAGCCTATCCCATGTCCTCCTACTTCTCAGTGCCATAAACCTAACCTTTATCGTCCAATTTTTCTCCTCGGCCACTTCAAGCCTAGGCGTTTTTGAGCAGTTGGAAAGGCGCTTTTAAATGCCCAGCACAAGAAATCCCATGATTTTCAATGGCACGTGTTCACACCTGAGGAGTAGAATGCCAAATGCCCGAAAATGTACATGAGAGTCTTTGAGAAGTTAACAGCACATTTTTGCCCCATAGACTTCAATGGAAATGCACGAAAACGCGCAGCAGAAGCATGTTGCACATTTTCGTGTGCATTTACTCGCAATGTTTCTCAAGCTGCCAGTCAAACCAGCATTAAAATGTGCAAACCGTGCATAAATGTACGTATAACCGCATGCTGAACACGTGCGTACAAACGTGCAAAAACGATGCTGCCTAGGTATGAACCCGGCCTAAGCAAAGGTTCCTGCTGGCCCTGAAAAGGCAAAAAGTCCTCCTCTTTCTACTGTAGCTGTACCACCAGTGCCCAGTCTATCAGTGATCTGTGCCTAAAGAGCTGCCTGCAGCTCTGGCCCAGTGAAGCACCTGTCCTCCTGGGGTGTTTGGGGGGACTACTGGTTCCAAAAAGTCAGAGGATAAGACCAGAGATGAAGAGTGGATACATGTGACATGTGGCAGTGTACTCAATCCTACATTCTTCTGAGCTGCCAGAAGATTGACCCAATGCTCGGAAAGGACATGTAGAGTCCGTGTTGATGCTTACTGGACCAAATGTCAGTGGACATGTGTATCCTGCTGCTGGTAGCATGGCTGAGGGCCACAGACACATTATATTCTACTTGCTGGTAGAGGTGGGCATCTCAGGATTATGGACCACAAATCTTTGTCCATATAGTGTATGCATTTTTACATTGTATATATTTTTTTTTTTTCATTTTATAATATGTTCTTGTGTAGGACTTAGGCATGTTTATATATTTTGGGCTTTGTTTTGTTGGAAATCTAATCTTTATACGATAGCAACTGCATATAAACTATTTCCAGTGATATATAAAAGAAGCCACAGTTGCTTCCTAGGTAAGAACAGTGTTTGTTCTAGTTATTTGACTTAAGTGGATGCTTTGTTTAGCAGCCTAGTGCTGTCTCACGAATATAAGTATTCAGCTTTGATAAAAGTGTAGCCACTGAGAGGAGTGTCCCCTGCTCTGAACACTTTTTTGGACTTTAAGCCTATTGCTGAGTAATACCATTACTGACCCTCGGTAATACACGTGTTAAAGGGATTTATATGACGCTATAGGTGGCCATGCTTAGAAGAACCAGATTTAAGCCAGATCGATATTACAAAGTGACAGCTGGAAAATTATCTCTAACAAGGCTCCCCAATCCCAAATTCAAAGGCAATGCGTGCTCCCCTTTGTGTCTTCTAAACCTTTCACCTTTTAAGCACTGTAGAGGCAAGCCACAGCCATGAAGGAGACACCGTTCTATAGCCTGTTTATTTTCCTGCTTGGCTTGTTTAAGTCTGTTAAAACAGCAAGAGTTATGTTTTTTATGAGCATCCATAGTTCAGATATGGCAGGAAAGTGCATGGCGGAACACGACAATGCTGCTAAACACAATGGATTCAATGAATCTTTGCAAATGACATAAAAGCCATTGTAGCTTCATGTGAGAAGAGGTACACAGAGTAGCAGAGAGTGCAGCTTGTTTTATGATCCTCTTATATGCGAGGCAGGGAAATTAAAGAGTGAAACTTCCTGCCCTCTACCAAGCTGCATTCATTTATTTTGATATAAATTAGAAATGTTATTTTACCTGATGTGCAGATGGTTGTTTTTCATTTCTACCATCTATTTAGTTACCAGAGGTTCTCCCTTGAACGGGTCTCCAGGGCCCAGATTCTAAAGGAACAAGATGCAGAGGCTCAAACAACAAAGCTGGAATATATTTACTTTCATTAGGGCCAAAGCCCATTGATCTGTGCACCCCATGCTATCCACGGTGAAAGCTCATTATATGATGTAAAAGTATAGTTTGCATTATTTATCGTGTATCTATGTTTTAAAACTAGTATTTAACCCTTCCATATCTTAGAATGTAACAACTATATGCTTGGTTTTCAGTTAAATAGTACGTAAAGGGAAATTAATTTTTTTTTTTAGTTTTGGTAAAGTCGGGAAGGGTTAGACTCCCTGTCAGTCTTTTTTTAAAATATAAAATCAAGAAAATCTCCCTAGCAGGGCACAGGCAGAAAAACTAACTTAATAGGGATTTTAACCCTTTCCTACGCTATCCATAACAAAGCATTTGTAACCACTGTGCATAAAATCGCGACACTGTAGCAGTTTTGCATCCATCTACAACATATTCTGCATGTTCTTGCACAACATGTTAAAGCCTGGTATGGTGCAGGGTTTATATTGGTGCACTGCTCCTTTTGAACAGCAGAGGGGGGAATTGATAATTGATAAATGTAGATGCAATCTTATAGAAAACCTATCACAAAGTATATTGCTGGTCTTTGCAGTGGCTTGCTGTGCTGCAAAGATAATAAGTCCCTGTTAACACCTAGGCATTTTGTAGCTGATAGGGCTAAACGCTCACAGAGGATTTCCATTGTTTTTAATGGCACCTGTGCACATCTGAGTGTCATGTCTCCTGTAGCAAAATGCCTGTCACTGTACATAAGCTACTTTTCTGCAGATTTCTGCATTTTGGACCCCATACAGGTCGATGGGAATGCCTGTAAATGTGTGATACAGTCTTTTTCTAGCGTTTTGTTTGTTGTGCATTTATTGTGAAGGAGCCAGCCTTCCTCTTTGCAAAAAACACTGGGGTCGAAAATGGAGGACAGCACAAGCTGACACTGGACACTTTGCCTGACAAAGGGGTCCTGCAAGGTTTCGAAACGTTGCATTTATATGTCAGGCTGAAGCAATACCAATAAAGATTATATTCTCATGCAGAGTAGTATGCAGACAACATATCCTGTAAACAGCACAAGCTGAAAACATGCCACAAAACACTTTAAAAAACGCTTAGAAAATGCATTGACACATGTAAAGCGCTCAAAAACGCTTAAAAACAATCCTGAAAAAACACCTGAAGCTGAGAACGGAGCTTAAATAAAATATATATATAAAAAAAAGGGCAGGTCTGGTCTTTTACTTGCTCTAGTTGATGCAATCAAGTTGTTGGCACCAGAGCCATGACATGATATGCTTTTGAAGTGTCTATATATGGTGTCCAACTGTATGACACAAATAACTTTGGCACCTTTGTATAATACATGCAGAGCGTGTGGGGTACAAACAACCTTAAAGTGAACCTGGGCCTCAATCATGCACACTAAACATATTCTGAGCAAGCAGTAAAACACTTTAAAACACGCCCTCATTTATCTCTGTATCTGTAGGCATTGTGAAGAAATTTGTTTTTAAAGTTCACAACACAGGCTTTGAAATCTTCGCTCTTTCCCTATTACTTACTGTTGCAGTAGAATCTTGGCAGGTTGCCATCCCTCTAATGTAAAAATTCAGCAGGTGTTTCCTGCTCACCTCATACCTTACAGTCTGATTGTACAATGTCTTTTAGATCTACCAACAACTATGGAATGCAAGGGCTTGCCTGATTGGATACAAATTGATTGGATAGATTAGATAGGTCCTCATATTAAATAGTTTTGGTAAATCAAAAGTTGATTGTACAAAGATTGTACTTCCGATGTATGGTGACCCTAAGCTGTTAGAAACCTACTAAAACTGAACAAGAGTCTTTGTTGTGATCTTTGCAGATCTTTGCGAATTAATAACTTTACACTAAGCAGCTAGGAAGGTCATGGATTACTTTTTTTAAAGCTCTTATGCTTTTTGTTAAGAGTATATATGTCCAGATGTCCAAAAGCAGGCTAACGGAGGGGAGATCAAGAACCACTGAAGGATCAAAAGAACGAGGAGCTGTCTGCAACAACCCGAAGGACCAACATCTGCATCTGAACCAGAGAAGGTGAAGTTCCCTACAGAACAGAGGAACTGCTAACAATCCAGGTGAGGTCCCAGGGGATCAAACTGATGCTCAGATCATATTAAGAATCACAGCCACAGGGTAAAAACCACCTTGAAGGGCACTAAACTTGTAGCAGCAGTGAGCCAGAACAACCAGCAGCAGGTGGAGCAATATAGTTGCCGAAATGGAAATAAAAGACCAAAAACAAAAATGGTCAACAAAAGGAACATTGGGAGATTATCCAGCTTCAAAACAGTTTCCTAAGGGAAAATTGGAAAACAGGCCCACTAGGTCAGGCCAGTCGGTCTGAGAATGAGAAAGGCTCAAGCTTGCGACCCTAGGCATCAGGGAAAGAAGGCTCCAAGAAGGAGTAGGGATGTCTAGGACAGCCATCCAACCTTCTATGAGATAATAAAGATAGAGAACTATCTAGAATAATACTGTACAGGTTTTATATGGCTTAAGGTCAAGGACCTTAGGAGTTGGAGACAATACCTTGGGAACTACTTTAAGTCAGAGTGGCTGACAAACAAGATAGAAAAAGTAGTAGAAAGACAAACACACCCACTGATGCAGCAACAGTGGGAAACAGTAGGATAAGTAGACCTGTCCACAAGGACACGTTAGAACCTGACAAGGAAAACCCCTTGCACGCCCATCTACCTGATATAGGACATGGGACTACAAAGCTTCTAATCTGCCCCAATCCAGCTAAGCATCCAAAGCCGTGAAGCATGGAGGCAGGAATCCTAGCCAGAGAGCCAAAAAAAATAATCATTTGATTAAGGACAAGAGCAGGTAAGATAGTTTGAGGAATTTCCTCTAGAGGCTGCAAATCAGTCACAGTAGAAGTCCAAATAATCTGATTCCATGAGGACCACTAGACACGTGCTATCTCCCATGTGGAGTGCCTGCAAAAAAGGTTGCAGCTGGACCTTTCTGCTGACAATCCAAGCAAACTCTGAATATTTTATCAATTGTTTCTTCCCGCCATGCAGGAGAACTTTGTCCAGTGTAGGGACAAGGTCACTCACCCTGTAACAGGGACAATTTCCTAGCCTTTGCACTCGCAGAGATTAAGGTCTTACACCACCAAAGTGATGTCCAACAAAGTCCAGATCAAGGGACCTACTCACTGCCAGAAACCCCCCATTCCCATAGAGACAAGCACCTACTGCTTCTTTGAACAGGACTCAGCTCTGAAACA
The DNA here is from genome assembly GCF_000935625.1 of Nanorana parkeri. Lineage (NCBI taxonomy): Eukaryota > Metazoa > Chordata > Amphibia > Anura > Dicroglossidae > Nanorana > Nanorana parkeri. The sequence goes on from NW_017306532.1 coordinate 1,456,742, forward strand.
TGAGGACAGCCCTGAGGCAGCAGTCCTTTACAATGGAAAACCTAAGAGACTGAGGTTCAGATAAGGGACCACTAGATCCATAGGGACTACCTTATGTCTTGCCTCAAGTCCAGACTCTCAGATCAAACTTCAACAAGATAAGGACAGGCGATGTAAAAAGGGCAAGCCCCCAGTACCCCACTAGAATAGAAAATAAAAAATAAATGGGAAGGAGGGAGTGACTTTTAAGGATGATCCCACTAATCCAAAGGTTGTTAAGCATGTGAGCCTCACATGTTGGTGACCAATAATTACCAACACAAGATATCTGTGAGGCTCCAACTAGTGGGAACTTCAAGGAAAGTTTCCTAAGCGCCCCACAATGGGGATGCCATGAAAAAGCACTAGGGCAGAAATAAGGTCAAGTGCTGTCAATAACTACAAGTGCACTTAAAGGACACTGAGGGGTCAGTACAATCTAAAAGGGAGGGGGAAGTGATACATAAGGAGATAGATACCCCTAGAACCATTAGGGGAGTATGGGTTGAGATCACCCGTAGCAGCATCAGAGGCTTCTGGACCCGAAAAGCATTCTGCAGCTAACTAACACAATACACAAAGGTCTGTAAAGCACCACAATACAAAAACCATTGTCTGAAAGGTCACATTACAAGCTAGCCTTTCATGTTCAAAGGCCTACTCACAGAGTGAGACTTGAGAGACAAGGTCACACCTGAGGCTGTGACGTGGCTCTGGACCCCAAGGGTGCTCCACGACTAACTCAACCAGTCCACGCAGGTCTGGAAAGCGCCACAATGCACATTCCAGTTTAGCCCCGCAATCTTCCAATCAAGCAGGATCTCTGTAAAGGTGCCCATACACTGCACGATTATTGTGCGAGAATCGGGGGAAATCCCGCAATCGTACAATAATCGCAAAGTGTATGGAAGGCGTGCGACCGTTTCTACTGTACGGTCGCACGTCTTCCGTCGAACAAGCAGGCTGGAAAACCCGCCGGGAATCGTATGATTCTCGGCGAGTTAGTGGCCTGCTTGTTCGACAACTGCCGAACGGGCTGGTGTGCGCACGCGCACACTGCCCGTTTGCAGTCATCGGAAGCCCGCCCCTCATTGCAGTCATCGGAAGACTGCCCCTCAGGGCTTGCGACGATCGCAAGTACGATCTGCCTGTCCAAGATGGGCAGATCGTACGCTTTTTTAATTACTTTACAACCCTCGCAAGACAAAAGTCTTGCGAGGGTTGTAAAGTGTATGGCCACCTTAAGGCCTCTAAAGCTGATGCTGAGAATATGTCAATCCAGACAGCTGCTAGGTAAAGAGCAGCTCAAGCAGCGGTGTAGAAGATTTCAATTAAAGTATACAAAATAAAAAAATTATCTGTAGTGTATGCCAAGGAACTTGATTAAAGTCAATGAGGAAAAATAAAGCTCACAAAAAAACTATATGTATATACAGTATCTACAATTGTTTTTAGCAGAGCTGTTAAAAAGGCATCAAACTTCATAGAACACTAGCACTAGCGTGATGTTTAGAGGCAGGGTTTGTACGGGGACTGGCCTTCAATGTTTTTTCCTTGATGGAACCACAAGGAAAATATATTTTTTAAGATTTCTAAACAAGCTGATAGGAAAGAGGGACAGAGGGTTTTGGTTCAAAATTTGAAGAAGGGAGTCTCATGTGAAACAGGAAACACCACTTATTTTGTGGATTTGCATGGGGTACCCCCTTAAAAAATCCATGCCGGACCCCTATCTCAGGATAAAGGTCTGGTATGGATTTTGGAGGGAAGACACGTCGTTTTTTTTACATTTACAGTTTTTAAATTTTATAATGCGGTACCTCAAGAGGAAATAGGGACATATTCAATGCAGGCTAAGCTAACAGAAATGATTTTTTTTGGGTTTACATACACTTAAATAATAATATCATAATATACCTGCATGAAAGGTTAAGAAATATAATTGCGAGTCAGTCAGAAACCTTCAATCAAGTGTAGTTTATCAATCCAGTATACATCATTCATTTAAAATGTTTCTCTACATATATATGTATGGATCTATGGATGTATATTCTAAAAATATGTAGGAAATTTGAAAAGGGGTTAATATGGTATTACATTGTTCATAGAAAAAAATTACAAGGTGCTGGAGCTAATTAACGCTGCAGAAAAACAAACATGAACTCTGCCATTTCTCCCTTTGCCTTTCTTTTATTTGAATACATGGTGGGAATGACAAGTCAGCAAGGCAAACATTAATAATTAGAAACTCCGATTGTGCCATGCTGTGTGAAAGGCGTCCCATCTGCCGTGCCACAAGCCGAAAGCTTCAGTTGTCTGTGGCAACAGGGTAATGAGTAACCCAAATTATTAGAATTTAATTAGCTAATCGAGAGTTCTATCAGCCTAACACCTGCAAGTCTCCATAGAGGGTGAATGCAGAGAGAGTTCCGAGCTAATTAATTTCTCTTGGGCAAGAGACGCCACAGATAAGACCCTTCTCTCACTTTTGCTTTTCCTTTACCACGTCATCCAGCCGCCGCTTCAATCACAAGCAGATGTTCCGTTTATTAAATAACGTTGGCAGCAATCTGTTTGGATGTATTGTTTAATTGTAGGCGTATGTTGTTTATTTCTGGGACCTTTGCTAGATAGGAATCTCTGTTTTGATAGTCAAGCTACAGAAGGCAGCCAGCACAATGTCCGCTGTTTAATGAGGGGAAACTCATGTTGGCCATAGATGGGTTCATTATCTACAATTCTTTCGGGTTCTCATCCCATGTATAGGCCACAAAATATTACAACAAATTATTTTAAACACCAAATATGCTTTTGAATTGGTAGGGAAAATCTTTCATCCCGCTGGAAAGTTTCTGCAATTTAAGTGTAAAAGTCTGACTGTGACTACACCGTTTATTTAGAACATTGGGCAATTTGGAAATGTTCTTTCTGCAAAGGCAAATCGAGAACTTATTTCCTCTGTTTCATCTTTTTTTTTTAATTGTTTGCAGAATGAACAAATATTAAATATATAAATATGAAATTCAACATCTGTCCCTGTAAAGCTACTAGATGAGATGGCAGTTGCCCCATCTGGTCATTTCCAGTCTGAGGTGGTCTCATGTCTATGGTAAGTTCCTGACCCCTTTGACTCATTGCTATCTGGCCTAAAAAGGAGGCTTGGACTAATTATGCCATGAGGATTATGGTGTCTATCTATCAATCATCTATCTATCTATCTATCTATCTATCATCTATCTATCTATC